>NC_056725.1:1952422258-1952677258 GCF_019279795.1 Protopterus annectens | reverse complement strand
TTGTTACAATTGAATATTGAATTAAATCTGCATCCACTTCTCATATTTTGTCTGCTTTACAGAATGTTTTCCTCACTGATTCTAGTTTGCCTAATAGTCAATTTCCTGTCCTCATGATGTCTGACAGGTTATACAGGGTACCTCAGACTCATAAGTATGTTTTCCCCACCCTAAAGTAGGCGGAACAGTAATTTATCTATCTACAGCTACTTCTGCTAAGGAGATTAATACTACTAACCCCATTCCCTCTAACAAGGATGGGAAAGCTTTTGAAAAGTTAGTTAATAAAGTTTATTCTTCTACTTTATTTTTCATTATTTTAAACTATCAAGCTCATATGTTAAAGTAATTGCTTTTCCCTTTTGAGGCCATGTAAATGTTAATTATTGCCCTTCCTTCTTCCGAGTTAGAAAAATCCACATATGCCTCCCTAACATCTACTTTCATATTCATGTTTTTAGCTGCACTTATGATGCTGCTGATTCTTCTTCCAGAGCTGCTGCTTCAACGTTAGTAATAAGAAGTTTGGCTTGCCTTTGTTTTCAAAACCTTTCTGAAGATTTTAAAACTGAAGTATTAAATTCTGCCTTAGACAAGTAAGTTTGGCTGTTGTGCAGCTGACATGTTCAAGAAGTGTGATGAAAGAGGAAAGTTGATTCAGAGGGTGACCTAAATATTTCAACCCTCCTAGTTAAAAAATATATATATTCTTCCTCTACTTCCTTTTTCAGTAAGCAGTTTAAGCAGGAAGGAGCTGTTAAACAAGAGTTTAAAAACAAGAGCTGGGAGGCTGCATAAAGAATGTAAAGATCTCTTTGAATGAAGGCCATTTCTCCTAGTCAGCATGACTGTTTGCCCTTTCCACCTACCTCTCCATGTCCCTGAGACTTTATATTCCATTGTGGTATCAGACTGTGACAGACGAATGGTTTTAAAAGTAATTCAGCAGTGGTATACTTGACAATGGGAATCCATCCCCCTGTTTCAGGAGATTCCTCCATGCCTTGTGGATCAGGTCTCCTTGTTTTCTCCCATTCTGCATCAGATGCTTGCTCAGTCTTAAATGTTTTTATATACTAATTCCAGGTCAGACCCAGCAGCTATTGCTCTTGTAAATCCAGCTCCTGCTAAAACATGTGTTAATACCAATCCCTTTCCATCTGACAACAGTGGGAAGACTTTTGATAAGTTTGGGGACAATGTATTCTTCTGCAACAATTCTTTTTAGAATTTGCAGCTGTCACACTTGTTAGTTTATGCCTGCTTCTTTTGAGAACATGAGGGATATTATGGCTTCTGATTCCTTTTCTGGGGAAAAGGCTTCTTTGTATAATATAATTCCGTCTGTGTCTCAAGTAGCTACCCACTGTTTAGAATGGGCTTATGATTCTTCTGATGACATTTTTAGGGATATTGCCACTGGAACTGTCATGAGGAGGTGTGTCTGGGTGCGTACTCAAATCCTTCCAGAGGATGTTAAAGCTGAGATTTTAGATTCTCCCTTAGAAAGCTAGTTTTTGGATCATCTGCTGCAGAGGTCCTTCCAGAGTATTTTGCGAGAGGTATGCTGATTCACTGAATATCTCAGATTATTCAGCCTTCCTTCTCCTAGTTTACCAATGGGTTTGATGCTACCCCTCAACCTTTTTCAAAAAGAATAAAAAACAGCAGGCTACTGGTAAGCAAATGTTTAAAAAGCAATGTCAGGGAGGTTCCAAAAACGAAAGAATGAACTCCACAGAACAAATCACAGTTTAATAAGTCTGAATGACATTCTCATGTCTGACTATCAGCAAGAATCCCCTCCCCCTCATACCCTGGCAAATCCTTAATCCTTCCAGAAAGTCGAGCCTCCATTTTGTCTTTTCAGCAGCACATTGTGTTAGACAGATGGGTTTGAAAATAATCCATCAAGGTTACAGATGCCGGTGGGAGTCTTTCCCTCCTTTTTGATGAATTCCCCACATCCAACAGACCAAACTCATTTGTTCCTTCCTGTCTTTCAGCATCTTTTGTCTCACGGGGGTGATAGAAGTGGTCCCTCTTCCTCATCTAAGAAAAAGATTATATTTATTAATATTTCTGGTGCCAAAGAAAGAGGAATCGTGGAGACCAGTTCTAGATCTTTCCTTTCTAAACCTGTTTGTGATCATGTCAAAGTTAATTGTGTTATCCCTTCACAACTTATCTGTCATTCTCAATTTGATTTTTCTGTTGACATTAGATTTAAAACCTGCATATCATCACATTACTATGCGTTTAGATGTTTTTTGAAGTTTTCTCCTTCTGTATCACATAATCAGTTCTTTTCATTACTTCTTGGTCTAGCCACTGCTCCAACTCTATTCTCATAGTGTTTATCTCCTGTAATAGCCTATTGTAGCTTGCAAAGTATTCACATTTCTGCTTATTTAGATGGTGTTCTTATCTTTGCAGACTTTTTTTTTTGAGGTTTCCAGAGAGATCTCCTACACGAACTAGAGACCCATGTGAACTTAAAAAAATCTTATTTGACTTCTTTTCACCACATTATTTTTCCTGGGTATCTCCTACATACCCCAGCTTAAACAAAGTAAAACTTTTCTTCCACAGAAAAAATAGATCCATATTTTGATCTGTTCCTGAGTTTTTGTTCACTCAGAGTATGGTCACACTAAGGGAATATCTCAGGATTTTAGGTCTCATGGCTTCTTTGATTCTCTTGATTCCTCTAGCAAGACTCCACATGAGAAAAATCCATTTGTACTTAAAATCTGTATGGTCACAACATCAGCATCTCTCAATATTCCAGATTCCAGTTTTAGAGTTTTTGGAAAGAGAAATTCTGTGTTTGAGAGATCAATTCATTCAAAATTCAGATCTTCCATTTTCCCTTCCAACTGTAGAATAGTCTGTCACAAGAGATACTTCAGTCTTTGCCTGTGGAGTAGTGTCTATGTGGATAAAAGTTTAAAAGCTCTGGAATACAAAAGAAAAACAAAAACACATTTATGTAAAAGAGATTTTGGCACTTATAAATGCTCTCATCTCTCTCAAGGTCCCTAGGACCATTACACGTATTTAGAGACAGCACTACAGTGATGTAGTACATAAGCAAGTAGGGGACAGGGGCAGACCTTTACCCCCTGTGCAGACTAGCTGTGGTAGCCTGGGCTATAGCTTTTCACATAATCTTACTCTGTTGGCATCTTACGTATTGTCACAGCAAACTTGTTTGGCAGACGAGCTAATCAGGTGCAAGACAGACCCTCATGAATGAAAATTGAATCGGGGAAGGTAGGGGGAGGGAGTCTTCCAGAAATTGATTCAGCACTGGATAACACCTCAAATAAATCTTTTCACCTCCACTCACAACAATCATTTGGCAAAATTCTGCTGCAGCACTCAGCCTGGAAGACAGATGTTTTTCCTTGGACAGGAATGTTCCTGTATGTGTTTCCACCCTTTCTACTAATATCTGTGGTCATTCCGAAGATTCAGAAGGGCTCTCCAAAGATCACTGTGATCATTCCCTTCTAGCTCAGACCACAGTGGTTTTCCCCTCTTTTGGACATAGGGGCATTTACCTCAAACATCCTTACATACTGGACCTTCTCACACAGGACAAGGGGTGTTTGATGCATCCCAACCCTAAACAACTGCAACTAACTGCCTGGATGACAGAATCTCAATACTTTTTAGGCACCTGTTCTCTGGAGATGTACAGCAGGTTTCAAAGGAGTCACAAAGCCTGCTATTAAAAATTCAGGAACTGCAGAGCTAGCTACCACACAAACTCGTTCTCCTTCAGGAACACCAAAGCTTTATTTTACACCAACAAATAAGTGCTTTTGTCTCAAATTAACTTTAAAAGAGACTTCATCCGAAACAGTGTATTGTCAGCACAACTACATTTAAAATATAAATGAATAGTGACTTAATTTCCTCCTGCTAACTAGAAAACCAAAATGTTTAAGTGGCAGCACATAAAAAAACAGTTATAATATATGTCAATATTTAAATAATTACATAAAGGGACCCTAATGATTCATATAACAAATAATTGCACTTTCTCATACTGCATGATAATACTATCCAATTTCTAAACAGATTTTAATAGCAATAAATAAATAAATAACTGTCCTATATGACATAAAAAGCCCTATCATGACAAAAAATAGATTTCTAAGATGAATCCATAGAATAAATACCTGTATATAAAACCTTACTATGTAACTGTATAAATATGTAATGGATAGTATATATATTTAAAATGAATTTTATAAGATGAATTTTATAAAATATATATATAAAATATATACATAAAAATATATATATATAAAATATATATATATATATATATATAAATATACATAAATATATATATATATATATATATATAAAGAGAATAATAAGATTAATCTACTAGTGTCTATCAAGTGTCTTTATTTTTAATAAACTACTAATAGACACATTATCATTCAAACCTGGCCAATACAATGAATTCAGATGAAGCTGACAGGAAAGTTCCAGTTTCTCTAATAAGCATGACCAGCCCCGTTCCATTAATTTTACAGTATCCAACGCAAATTTGAAGCTATGCTCAGGATGTGCCAAAATGTGTTTAGCTAAGGCATTGAATTCATATTTGTCTCGAATGTTCCTCAGATGTTCCCCAATTCTACTCTTTAACTTATGCTCTGTTTTGCCCACATAGAAACAGGGGCAATTAGAGCATAGGGCGCAATATTCCACTCTTTCAGATGTACAACTGAATTTCTCTTTGAAATTAATATTCACCCCATTAGTTTCTATATTATTAGTTTCTAGAATGTTCATACAAAATTTACACATCCCACATTTATACATGTGGCCCTTGTACTGTTTATTGTTCTTAAGTTCAAATAAATTCTTCTCTAATCTCTCTGTCATTATTAATTAAATTCCAATTCTTAATTAAAATATTTTTACCATAGGTGCATCCCTGTTGTAAGTTGTTAAAACTACTTTGGTAAGATATCATTCGACTAGGGCTATCATTTGCAATACCACTGGAAGCAATATCTGTATGTACAGGTACTTCATACTCCAGACTATTCCTATTATATTGCTCTTCTGTACTCTTGGGCCTCAAAATAGGTAAAAAAATTGCCATTGTCTCTTTTTGTTTTTACTTCATCCATCAATTCATCAGTTAAATTACTTGTATAACCACGTTTAGTAAGCATTTGTTTAAGTAAATTGCATTATTCCAAAAAAGATTCCTCTAACGTAATCATCCTTGCTGCCTGGACAAATTGCCCCTTGACCACTGACCATTTTTGCTTAAAATGATGGCAGCTACTAAAATGGAGGAAATTATTGGAATATGTATTTTTGCGAAAAATTTCCACCAAGAATCTCTTAACATCATCCTTCTTCAATAATATGTCCAGATAAGGAATTGACTTTTCTTCTATAGTGTACATGAATTTTAAAAATTCTGTTGTATTAATAAACTCCAAAAAGGAAGGTATCAACCCCTTAGGGCCTTCCCACAAGATGAATATATCATCCAAATAGCAGACATAGGTTTCTCAGTATGGGAGAAACTGAGATTGACTAAGATATTGTTTCTCCCATTCTAACATGATAATATTGGCATATAGGCCTCCACAAGAGGAGCCCATTGCCACCCCTTCATTCTGGAAAAAATATTCACCTTCAAATAAAATGAAACTGTTTCTTAGTATTAATTCAAGCATTTGTTCATACAAGTTGATTTTTTCTTGTGTTACATTCTTAGCAAGTAGTCACAGAACTATTGTATGCCCAACTCATGTGGTATGACACTGTATAGGTTAACTACATCATCTGTAAAAAATAAGTATTCGTCCTTATATTCTATTTCATTAACCTTTCTTAAAAAATCCCATGAGTCAATGTACACAGTAGTCTCATCCCATATATATTTACAAAACTCCTTGTCCAAATATTTTGCCATAGGATATGTTATGGAGCCCCTTGCATCCACAATTGGTCTAATAGGTGGTTCATTTAAACTTTTGCGGATTTTAAGGACCCCAAAAATAACTGGGGTAGATGGAAATTCAACCAAAAGGTAATGCATTTCATTAATAGAAATAAAGCCATCAATAAACATGTCATGTATAAACCCATAATTTTTCTATAGGCTCCATTCATTTCGTTTAAAGAGTTTTTATGTATGTCTCAGTATTCAATATCTCAAACATCTTATTATTATAATCCATTTTGTTCATGATGACAATCCCATCACCTTTGTCTGGCTTCATTATTCTTACCCCTTTATTATACATCAGAAATTCTAGTTCAAATTCTTCATTATAATTTAAGTTCTTATTAACTTTTCTTCTGTTAGGATTTTTACAGAGTTCCCGAAGGTCTAACTCACAAACTCTTTCAAATGTTGCCAAGATGGGGTGTATCGGGGGGGTTGTAAGTGCTAGGAATTCTGAAGGGGTCCCTTATTTGTTCAACATTCTTAAACATAATGTTTAAGTTAAGCTTTCTAATATATTGTTTTAAATCCATAAGAGTATGCACTAAATTAGTAGGATGGTCACGTACAAATGTGAATCCCTTAGCTAACAGGTCACATATGGTCACAGTCAAGGTAATATCTGAAAAATTATAAACTTTAAAATCATTTTCAGAATTAAAATTAAAATTTACTTTCAAAGATGGTAACAAGTAACAATTTCTTGATAATGTTGTAGTTGCTGTCTCTGTCTCCCCCTCCAAGTATTCCTGTTGGTCCTCCTGTTGTTTATTCTCCCTCTCCCAGACTGCTGGAGGTTGAAACAGTCTGTCGCTTGTTGTGGTTGGATTCTTTGCTGATTCATTATCCGCTCCTACCGTCTGAGGGGTGGGTACTGTTCTTCATCTAAACAATCTTCGTTGTATAAGTCTGCATCATTAGTGACATTGTTCTCATAGTTAGCATTAAAATAAGATTCAGTTCCCCTCCTATTATGTTACCATATTTGTGATGGTGGGGGGGTAAGCTAGATTGTTAGCATAGTCCTTTTCATCTCTAGCTAGTTTCTTAATTTTTTTATTTTTGATGCTCAGCATTTGTTCACCAATAGTAATAAAGATTTGACAATAATCAAATCTATTATTTGAAAAAATAAGGTTCTGTGTAGTTTGTCAAGTGCTGCAGCTTCTATATTCAGTGTCTCAATCAGTTTCTCATTGTATTTTATTACCATCCCCATATATTCGAAACCAGATCTGTCAAAAAGTTCTAATAAATCTTTATGAAAGTCCAAGCCTGCTACCAATCCCGTAGGATAGCTCCACATACGTAGGCCCTTAGGTACAGTCCTTTGATTCAGACATTCTTTGAAAAATAAATTATCCATCTCAAGTTTCTTAATTTTGAGTAAATAGTGATCCAAGTCATTAAGCTGGTCACTGAAAATAACATTAGTGGAATGGGAATTTCTCAATGTATTGTAGTCATTTCTAAGTCATTCAGTTAACATGGGGGTATTCATGTTTTGCATGTTTTGGATTACAGACATGGATGCAGAACAGGGTAATTCACCATTAATAGGCGACATGCAGTCGAGCGTGAATTCTCAACAGAATGAGACTGTAAATGATTTAACTGTGCTAATTCAACAACTTATGAACTGCATGGACAGATTAGAGCAGTTGGCTTTATTTCAGCCTTTCTCAGCTGTCCATACATTCAACACCGAGCACTTCTATTATATTACATTGGATGCTTTTGGGACCCTAGACAACCGAGGAGAAGGACAATTGGCAGCATTTACATCTTCTTTACCTTCTCTATGGCCGGATACCAGGCAGAATGAGGTAAATATGCATAATAATGCTTTTAATGCTACTAATGATACAAATGCTAATACTTTGAATACCCTCATGTTAAGTGAATGGCTTAGAAATTACTATAATACATTGAGAAATTCCCGGTCCACTAATGTTACTTTCAGTGACCAACTTAATGACTTGGGCCACTATTTACTCAAAATTAAGAAACTTCAGATGGATAATTTATTTTTCAAAGAATGTCTGAATAAAAGGACTGTACCTAAGGGCATACGTATGTGGTGCTATCCAACAGGACTGGTAGTAGGCTCTGACTTTCATAAAGATTTATTGGAACTTTTTGATGGATTTGGTTTCGAATATATGGGGATGATAATAAAATACAATGAGAAACTGATTGAGACATTGAATATAGAAGCTGCAGCATTTAATAAACAAATTATACAGAACCCTATTTTTTCAAATAATAGATTTGATTATTGTCGAATCTTTCATACTGTTGATGATCAAATGCTGAGCATCAAAAATTAAAAAATTCGGAAACTAGCTAGAGATGAAAAAGACTATGTTAGCAATCTAGCTTACCCCCCCCCCCCCCCATCACAAGTATGGCAACATAATAGGAGGGGAACTGAATCTTAAACAGTACCCACCCCTCAGATGGTCAGAGCGGATAATGAATCAGCAAAGAATCCAACCACAACAAGCGACAGGCCATTTCAACCCCCTGCAATCTGGGAGAGGGAGAATAAACAACAGGGGGACCAAGAGGAATACTTGGAGAGGGAGACAGAGACAGTAACTACAACATTAACAAGAAATGTTTACTTGTTACCATCTCTGAAAGTAAATTTTAACTCTGAAAATGATTTTAAAGTTTATATTTTTCAGATGTTACCTTGACTGTGACCATATGTGACCTGTTAGCTAAGGGATTCACATTTGTACCTGGCCATTCTACTAATTTAGTGCATACCCTTATGGATTTAAAACAGTATATTAGAAAGTTTAACTTAAATATTATATTTAAGAATGTTGAACAAGTAAGGGACCCCTTCAGAATTTCTAGCACTTACAACCCCCCGATACACCCCATCTTGGCAACATTTGAAAGAGTTTGTGAGTTAGACCTTCGGGAACTCTGTAAAAAATTCTAATAGAAGAAAAGTTAATAAGAACGTAAATTATAATGAAGAATTTGAACTAGAATTTCTGATGTATAATAAAGGGGTGAGAATAGGGGAATAAAGGGGAAGAGACCAGATGGCTTAGTGGTTAAGGTCTTCGCCTCCAATTCACAAGGTACAAGGTTCGATCCTGACCTCCGACTAATGCCTGTTTGGACATGCTGAGTGTTTCCATCTCAAACTCACCAATGAATGGAGCTGTGGGCAGCAGCACAGACTCTACATGGTGCCCAATGGGGGGAAGAGTTGTGAAAAGACCAACCGCTTTGGGTATCTATTGTGATGCACAGTATCCTCAAGATAGGAGAACCACGATCACAAACTGCATGCCGTGGCAGGGCTAGCCACTCGCCGGTGTAAAATATAGCTCTAGGTGATTCGGTCATATTGACTGTTGCCAAAAAATGGGCATGGGTAGTTACCCGTGATAAGTGGGTTGAGGACCCGGCCTACTCTCTGACCCACGCCAGGGACCCATGCTAATGGTAGGAGGAGTATATGTGCCCCTATTGGCCAGTGTGTGCCCACCATAAAAGCCCACCTGGGATAGCTCTGTTGAGTGAAAGCTGGGCATAAAACCAACCAACCTGCCAAATGAATGAAGAATTGCTACGCTTAATGTAGGTTCACTGACGGGACGCAGCTTAGAAGTGGATGACATGATGATACGGAGGAGGCTGGACATCCCATGTATCCAAGAGACGAGATGGAAGGGCAGTGCAACAAAGCCACTTGGCTTGGGATCCAGATACTACTACTCAGGTGGTGGACAGGCTAGAAATGGTGTAGGAATTGTGGTGAGACAGAGGCTTCAGAAGTCAGTGAGGGATATCATCAGAATTAATGACAGACTCGTGACAATCAGACTCCGGTGTAATGATAGGACAGTATTCATAATCTCAGCCTATGCCCCACAGCAGGGTTGTGATAGTGAGGAAAAGAGTGCATTCAGACAGCAGTTGCAGGACCTACTAGATAAAGCAGGACAACATGGTGTTGATAATGGGTGACTTAAATGCACATATCGGGACAGACAGAACAGGTTATGAGGACTACCTGGGTCCACATGAGTGGAGCAATTGGAATAAAGAAGGAGAAGCCATTCTAGACTTCTGTCTGGCAAATGGCTTGATAGTAGCCAACACATGGTTCAGAAAGAGAGACAGTCACAAGATCACATACAAGAGTAGCCAACATGCAACTCAGGTAGACTTCCTTCTAGTAAGGAAAAGGCACAGGGGTAGAATCCATGATTGCAAAGTCATCCCCAGTGAAACAGTCGGTTCACAGCATAAACCAGTAGTTGTCACAATCAGCTGCAAGCAGTAGTCAGAGAAGGCTCTAAGGTCAACAGAGACTAGGCTGAAGACCTGGAAGTTGACTGGAGAGAAAGTACAGCAGTTCAAGGAATTACTCAGGGCTCTAACACCCCAAGAAGAGGAGGAAATAGGTGGAGTTGAAGAAGAGTGGCAGTGCCTAAAAACAGCATGTGTTAGGACTACAGAAAAGATATGTGGTTGAGCCAGGTATGGAAATAAGGTACATAAGGAAAGCTGGTGGTGGAATGCAGAAGTGCAGGAAGTAATCAAAAGAAAGAAGGAGTGCAGGAAGAAGTGGGAGATTGACTGACCAAGCTAGGAAGGACTAATGGCTGGCTAACAAAGAAACTAAGAAAGAAGTTGCAATAGCAAAGAATAGGGCATCAGAGGCACTCTATCAGCTTCTGGAAAGTGACTCAGTAAGGGGCACAAAGAAACTATACCAGGTTGCAAGGCAAAGACAGAAAGATAAAGAAGATAGTCAGACGCCCTTCATAAGGGATTCCAGCAACAACCTGCTTACCAGCCCACAGGACATCAAAGGCAGATGGAAGGAGTATTTCCAGCAGCTTCTGAATGAAGAAAACTCCACAGAAGCGGTACTGCCCCAGAAACAGCCTACAATGAGAGTAGAAGAGGAGCCCAACTTAGAAGAAGTAAGAGCAGCACTAAGGAAAATGAAGTCAGGGAAAGCAGCAAGCTCAGATGAGGTCACAGCAGATATGATAAAGATGCTGGGTGAGCTAGGGGAGAAATGGCTCCTGAGGGTACTAATTGCAGTGTGGAGAGAAAGGCGTATTCCAGATGACTGGAGAATAAGCATGCTCATACCAGTGTACAAGAACAAAGGGGACATCCACAACTGTGGACAGTACAGAGGCATCAAACTCCTACCACATTGCATGAAAGTTCTGGAGAGCGTGATTGATAAACGGATACGCAGAATAGT
Source organism: Protopterus annectens (assembly GCF_019279795.1). Classification (NCBI taxonomy): domain Eukaryota; kingdom Metazoa; phylum Chordata; order Ceratodontiformes; family Protopteridae; genus Protopterus; species Protopterus annectens. The sequence goes on along the minus strand of NC_056725.1, from coordinate 1,952,666,006 downwards.
AGAATGTAAGATGGGAGATAAACAGTTCGGATTCAGATCAGGATGCAGCACAATTGACCTGATGTTTGCGTTGATACAGATACTTGAGAAGAAACTAGAGAAGAGGAGAGAGTCAAACTGGGCTTTCCTAGACTTGGAGAAAGCATATGACAAGGTCCCAAGAAAGCTGATCTGGGCAGTACTGCGGTGGTTTGAAGTCCCAGAAACATTGATAGAATTAGTACAGGCTATGTACAAGGACCCAGTGACTCAAGTACGAACAGTGTTTGGCCTCACTGAGGGGTTCCCAGTGGGAGTGGGTGTACACCAGGGTTCAGCTCTGAGCCCACTGCTGTTCATATTGGTAATGGACTACATCAGTAAACAGGTTGGAGGGGTCAGAGCAACAAAGCTGCTGTATGCAGACGATGTGGCAGTATAGGCAGACTCTGATCTAGAACTTCAGCAAAGGATAGGAGAATGGAATGCAAATCTGAAGGCACATGGGATGAAACTAAGCACAGATAAGACAGTAATAATGGCAGCAGATTGGGGAAATCAGAAGAAGCTGAGAATAGAGATAGATGGGAAGATAGTGGTACAGGTAAACAGCTTCAAGTATCTGGGAGGGGTGGTTGAGGAGAAGGGTAGTCTGAATGAAGAGGTCAAAGCTAGAATCAGAGGGGCTGCAGCCAACTGGCATAGATTATCAGGTGTAGTATATGACAGAAGAATGCCAAATAAGCTGAAAAGTAAGGTGTATAAGACAGTGGTGCGACCAGTACTACTGTATGGTACAGAAACCTGGGCAGTAAAGGCAGAACAGTTGAAGAAGCTAGAGGTGATGGAAATGAAGTGCCTGAGAAAGGTGGTAGGATGCACACTGCAGGACAGGCGAAGAAATGAGGACATAAAAGCAGAATCCAAAGTAGCTCCAATTGCAGAAAAGATCAAAGAAAACACATTACGATGGTATGGGCACATGTGTAGAAAAGCAGAAGACAATATGGTGAGGGAGATTTAGGACAGACAGGAAGAAGGTAAGAGGAAGTGAGGGCATCCAGCAAAGAGGTGGATGGATTGTGTGAAAGAAGATCTGCGACAGTCAGGCATGAGTGTTGAAGAAGGCAGGAGAGTGGCACTGAATCGAGAGAGTTGGCGACAGTTAATACGATACCCCGACCTCATGTAAATGGGAAAAGGGGGATGATGATGATGAATGAACCCGGAAAAAAGGGATTATAATAATAAGATGTTTGAGATATTGAATACTGAGACATACATAAAAAGCTCTTTAAATGAAATGAATGGAGCCTATAGAAAAAATAAGGGGTTTATACGTGACATGTTTATTGATGGCTTTATTTCTATTAATGAAATGCATTACCTTTTGGTTGAATTTCCATCTACCTCAGTTATTTTTGGGGCCCCTAAAATCCATAAAAATTTAAATCAACCACCTATGAGACCGATTATGGATGCTAGGGGCTCCATAACATATCCTATGTCAAAATATTTGGACAAGGAGTTGAGTAAATATATATGGGATGAGCCTACTGTGTGCATTGACTCATGGGATTTTTTAAGAAAGGTTAATGAAACAGAATATAAGGACAAATACTTATTTATTACAGTTGATATAGTTAACCTATACAGTGGCATACCACATGAGTTGGGCATACAATGGTTCTGTGACTACTTTCTGTCTAAGAATATAACACAAGAAAAAATCAACTTGTTTGAACAAATGCCTGAATTAATACTAAGAAACAGTTTCATTTTATTTGAAGGTGAATATTTTCTCCAGAATGAAGGTGTGGCAATGGGCTCCTCTTGTAGGGGCCTATATGCCAATATTATCATGTTAGAATGGGAGAAACGATATCTTAGTCGATCTCAGTTTCTCCCATACTGTAAAACCTATGTCCGCTATTTGGATGATATATTCATCTTGTCGGAAGGCCTTAAGGGGTAGATACCTTCCTTTTTGTAGTTTATTAATATGACAACAGAATTTTTGAAATTCACGTATACTATAGAAGAAAAGTCAATTCCTTATCTGGACATATTATTGAAGAAGGATGATGTTCATAAGAGATTCTTGGCGGAAATGTTTTGCAAAAATAGATATTCCAATAGTTTCCTCCATTTTAGTAGCTGCCATCCTTTTAAGCAAAAACAGGCAGTGGTCAAGGGGCAATTTATCCAGGCAGCAAGGATGAGTACGTTAGCGGAATCTTTTTTTGGAAGAATGTAATTTACTTAAACAAATATTTACTAAACATGGCTATCCAAATAATTTAATTGATGAAATGATGGATGAAGTAAAAACAAAAAGAGAAAATGGCCATTTTTTTACCTATTTTGAGGCCCAAGAGTACAAAAGAGCAATATAATAAGAATAGTCTGGAGTATGAAGTACCTGTACATACAGATATTGCTTCCAGTGGTATTGTAAATGATAGCCTAAGTCGAATGATATCTTACTAACGTAGTTTTTTAACAACTTACAACAGGGATGCACCTATGGTAAAAAATATTTTAATTAAGAATTGGAACTTAATTAATAATGATAGAGAGATGAGTGAAATTTTAGGGCATGCACCCAAATGTGTTTATAGGAAGGGACACTGTCTGAAGAATTTATTTGAACTTTAGAAGAATAAACAGTATAAGGGCCACATGTATAAATGTGGGATGTGCAAATTTTGTAAGAACATTCTAGAAACTAATACTGTAGAAATTAATGGGGTGAATATTAAGTTAAAAGAGAAATTCTGTTGTACATTTGAAAGAGTGGTATATTGTGCCTTCTGCTCTAATTGCCCCTGTTTCTATGTGGGCAAAATAGTGCGTAAGCTAAAGAGTAAAATTGGTAAACATCTGAGGAACATTTGAGACAAATATGAATTCAGTGCCTTAGCTAAACACATTTTGGCACATCCCTGAGCATAACTTCAAATTTATTGTGTTGGATACTGTAAAATTAATGGAACGGGGGGGGGGGGGAGTGTCTGGTCATACTTATTAGAGAAACTGGAACTTTCCTGGCAGCTTCGTCTGAATTCATTGTATTGGCCAGGTCTGAATGATAATGTGTCTATTAGTAGTTTATTAAAAATGAAGGCACTTGATAGACACTAGTAGATTAATCTTGTTTATTATTCTCTTTGTATATATATTTTTTATGTAATAAAATTCATCTTATAAAATTCATTTTAAATATATATACTGTTATCTATTACATATGTATACAGTTACACAGTAAGGTTTTATATACAGGTATTTATTCCATGGATTCATCTTAGAAATCCATTTTATGCCATGATATGGCTTTTTATGTCATATAAGACTGTTATTTATTTATTTATTGCTATTAAAATCTGTTTAGAAATTGGATAGTATTATCATGCAATATGAGAAAGTGCAATTATTTGTTATATGAATCATTAGGGTCCCTTTATGTAACTATTTAAATATTGACATATATTAGGACTGTTTTTTTATGTGCTGCTACTTTAAAATTTTGGTTTCCTGCTTAGCAGGAGGAAATTAAGTCACTATTCATTTGTATTTTAAATGTAGTTGTGCTGACAATACACTGTTTTTGATGAAGTCTCTTTTAAAGTTAATTTGAGATGAAAGCGCTTATTTGTTGTAAAATAAAACTTTGGTGTTCCTGAAAGAGGACAAGTTTGTGTGGTACCTTGCTCTGCAGTTCCTGCATTTTGAAGTACTTGTTTACTGGTTTTGGGTTGTTTTGCTGTTAAAAATTAATATATTAGCAGATGGAAAGAGTTTTCTACTTGGTGCCAAGACAGGAACCAGCACCCTTTCAAGGCTAGTGTTTGTCTGGTTCTACATTATTTGTGTGAGTTATTATCCTCTGGCCTGTCTAACTCCTTTATCAAGGTTCATTTGTCTGCCATTTCAGCATGTCTACCCATGGACCCCCCCCCCTCTTTCAATGCAATCTCATGTAAAAATGCTTTTGAATGGGGTGTTATGTACTAAACTTCTTAGAAAACAGGTTTTTCCTCCTTGTGATCTTAATTTTGTGTTGGGAGAACTAAGTCTTGCTCCATTTGAACCAGGTCAACAGGCTGACTTGAAGCTCTTAAAGTGGAAAACAGTGTTACTAATTGCTCTGACCTCTGCAAGAAGAGTATCTGAGTTAATAAGCTCTTAAAGTGGATTAACCTTATCTCATTTTCCACAAAGATAGTGTTTCCTTGAGAACTAATCTTTCATCTTATGCCCAAAGTGGTATCCAGATTTACCGTAAGTCAAGATATACATCTCCCTGTGTTCTTTACAAAAATTAAAAAGAAAGGAGAAAGGATACTCCATATTATACATGACCACAGACAACTCGGGTACTGTCTTGACAGAACAAAATAATTTAGGAACTCTGATCAGTTATTCATTTCTTTTGAAAGTAAGAAAAATGGCAAACTGTGTTAAAGCAGACTGTTTCCAAGTGGTTGTTTTGTGCTATTACATTTTGTTATTCCCACCACAGTAAAGCAGTTCAAGGCAGGTTTAAGGCTCATTCTACACTGCCCTTGGCTTGATCTGCAGCTGTTTGGAAAAGGGTGGATTTAGAAGTATTCTAGAAACAGCAACTTGGTCATTTGTGAATACTTTTACAAATCACTATGATTTAGCTATCTTCTTCAGGTCTAGGGCAGGCTTTGCTGGGACCATTCTCCAGGGGCTCCTGTACCCTCATCCTTCCTCTTCTCGTTCAGTCTATGTTATGGTAATCTTCCCATGTAGCTAAGGCTACTGCAGCAGTGATCTTAATGAAGCACATAGTACAGTTGTGCAAGTAAACTTACCATAACAGTAGATGTTCACTGCTGCAGTAGCTGTTCCCTCAATCCGCCCCCCCCCTAATTTTTGTATAATTTTGCTGCCAGAGTGAAGATATACATATATACACTCACTTTCACACACACACATGCACGAGCGCGAGCGCACACACACACACACACACACACACACACACACACACACACACACGTGTATATGTATATATATATATATATATATATATATATATATATATAGACATACACAGATATATATATATATATATATATATATATATATATATATATATCTATATGGATCTACTTCACTACACTGACACGCCACAAAGCCGACTCACAAAACCGAACACCATAACACCGACACCCAAAACACAGACACACAAAACGTAGACTACTCATTACACACAACTATATATGCACTAACCTTAACCCAAACCCTAACCCTAAGGTCCGACACTACCGCACACTTACCTACCCGCACCCTAACCCTAACTCACTTAACCCACCCTTAAACATAAAGTCCGTCACTATCGCACACTCACCCTACCCGCACCCTAACCCTAACTCACTTAACCCGCCCCTAAAACTACAGTCCGTCACTATCACACACTTACCTTACCCACACCCTAACCCCGACACTACCGCACACTCACCTTTCCCGCACCCTAACCCTAAATCCCTCACTATCGCACACTTACCTGTCCCACTCCCGAACCCTAAATCCCTCACTATCGCACACTTACCGAGTCGCGCTCACACGTTGCCCATGTCGGTGTTTCGGCTGTCGGGATTTCACCTTGTCGATCATCTGTGTCGTCAGTCTTTTGGTCTCGGTGTTTTGGGTGTCGGCTTGGTGGCGTGTCGGTGTAGTGAAGGAGACCCATAGATATATATATATATATATATATATATATATGTGTGTGTGTGCCAGTGGTGAGTCTTATAGGGGATCCGGAAAAAGAGGGAGAAACCAGCCTGTGACTGACTGTGGTCTCTGTGTGCTCTTAAGGGAAATTCCACTTTACTTTGTGTGTGTGTGTGTGTGTGTGTGTGTGTGTGTGTGTGTACCTGTCATCCGCACAGTGTGTGTACGTCCCCCACTGTTGCCAGTGGTGAGCATTGAGGCTCCTTGATTACTGGGCCAGTGGTGGGGCATCGCAGTCCTGTCAAGGCTTTAGTCCCTTTATTTCCTGCTGGAGTAAAATCGCTGAAGGGTTTCATCCCAAAATCTCTGTTTTTTAGTCAGCTCAAGCTAACTAATGGTTTCTGCTCATGAAAGGTTCCCTCAAGTTTTGTAAGTTGGCTGGCTGTTGTATCATTAGCATGATATAACCCATAGAGCTAAAGGTACTGCAGCAGTGATCATTTGAACATCTACTGTTATTCAGACCTAACATGTGTAGTGGTCACAGTAGGTGTGAAAGTGCAAGATCTGTGGAACCCTCATGAAGCACATAAATGTCAGAGAGATCTTAACATTGATCAGTGCTTTGAAAGCTTTAAATCATCTATAGTCACCAGAATATCTCCAAGTTTACACAGAAAACACCACAGGTATATGGTACATATACAAATAGTGGGATGGGTCCATATCATACCATAACAGCTTAGAAGAAAACAACTCAGCTCAGTTTGACTCTTCAGGCATCATGCATTTTTTCAGAGCAAAACTTGATTGTAGACAAGTCAGACCAGGGCGTACTCCCACAAATGGAAACCTCATCCTGAGGTCTTCTAAGAATTGATCTACCTGTGTGGAATAGGGTATGATTTGGTATCCTCCAATTGCCTCCTTTCAGAATAGACAACTAAAGAAATTCTGCTTCAGGTTTCCTAGTAACAGGCCTGGAGGTCAGATGGCTTCTCATTCCCATGGCCAGGAATGTTTCTGTATGGTTTTCCACCCTTTTAGTTGATACCCAGGATGCATCTAAAGCTCCAGAAGGACTCGCCAAAATTTTCTGGTAGCTTCCTTTTGCCCCAATCAGTTCTCCCTTCTTTTCAGTTGGCCAAGGGCAATTACGACAGGCTTCCCCACAGACTGGATTCAGTCACACAGGACAAGGGTTGTTTGATACACCCCAACCTGTAACTCTTCAACTAACTACTTGGGTAATATAATTTCGATATCTTTTAGCCACCTTTTTTTTTCCCTGAAGATGTGCAGCAGATACTGAAGGAAGCAAAAAACACTACTACTAAGAAATCATATATGTGCGGGTAGAAGGGATTTTCTAGTTGGTGCCAGTCCGAGAACCAGGACCCTCTTTAGGCCAGGCTGCCTCTGTTTTTTAATTATTTGTATGAGTTACTATCCACTGGTTCATTTGACATCTAGTTCTGCTTGTCTGCCTTTAGATCTGCTCTTTCTAACCATCCTGAAGTTAAACAGCTTTTGAAAGGGGTTTTGCATATGTGTCCACCTAGGAAACACATGACTCCTTCTTGGGTTATTAGCTTTGTACTTGAAAAGCTTACTTTTTTCATTTGAACCAATTTATCAAGCTGAATTGAGGTACCTAGCATGGTAGACTGTTTTACTGATTTCTTTTACTTTTTCTAGGAGAGTATCTGAGTTACAGGCACTTATGGCGAGTGAACCTTTGCTCATTTTTCACACACACAGTCTCTTTGGAGAACTAACTCTTTTTTATGCCTAACGTGGTCTCAGAAATTACCTTGAGTCAGACTTAATCTTATCTTCATCTCTGAACCCAAGAACAAGTGAGAAAATATTATCCACACTCTGTATCTGTACAAGCAACTCAAATACTACCTAGACAAACTCTAGTCCTCAGGAAAATTGATTAGCTGTTTGCTTCCTTTGAAAGTAAAAGGAAAGGACAGTCATTGTCAAAGCAGATTGTTTCCAGGTAGGTGTTTCATGTTGTTGGTTTTTGTTATACTCACCATAATAAGCCATTTCCAGGCAGGGTTAGGGCCTGTTCCTCAAGGGCTTTAGCTTATTTGGTGGCTTTATGGAAAAGGGAGGACTCAGAGTGTTCTAGAGGCAGTATATTGATCTTCTGTATGTACTTTTATGAAATATTACAACCTGGATTCCTTTTCCATATCCAGAACAGGCTTTGCTAGAATCATTGTCTAGAGGTTCCTGGCTTCATAATTCATTTATTTCTCCCTTCTTAGTTTCTAAGCTGTGGTAAGATTCTCAAATAGCATAGGCTATGGCAACAGTGATCTAAATGTTGAACATAGTTCAGTTGTATAACTAAACTTACCCTAACAGTAGTTGGTCTAATAGATTACTGTTGCAGTAGCTATCCCCAAACCTTTTATTTTGCCTGTTTTTCCTTTTGTGTTGCTAGGACATGGATTTCTGTATCCTTGTGTTTACAGTTTACTGTTGGGTTTGTTTCCTAACATTATCCTTTCAGGGCTCTTGCTCCTTTTTTTCTAGGCAAAGAATCTCTGAAGAAATTGGCCCTGTCTCTTTATATGGAGCTTCCCCCAAGCTACTTTTGGAGAGTAGAAGGTGCCCTAAAACATTGTATGTTGGCAGGGGTAGAACTCAGCATAAGTTTCTGCAACAGCTATCTTCAAACATCTGCAGTTATGATAAGGTTACTTCACAGCTGTTCTTTCATCCATTGCAGATCTTTCTTCTTGTATCCCTCATTATTTCTCTTTTTCCATGTAGTATATTACAAGAAACAAGCTTTACACAGTATGTTAAAGAATTCCACTGAGAGATGGGTTTTATCCAGGATTCTTAAAAACCTGTGACACTTTTACTTCCTCCCTTCTATAACATATTATAGCTTTATCTTTGAGCCCAAGGTTTAATTCCAGACCATAGGAAAAAAAAATCTGTTATAATTATTTCCAAACCAACAGCAAGGACACACTGTCTTAAATTTGAACCTCATTGCCATAATTTCTACTCTGTGCATATTACTTAAGAAGGTTGTAACCTCGCAATCCTTCACCACTCCATTGTATGGCTTAAGATAGGAACATGCTGCTACCATACTACCACTGGCCAACATAGTCTACACCAGTGTGGAGAAAGATGCTCTCAATAGTACTACATTTCTTGACCACAGCAAGATATTTTACCTGTCTCACATCCCCTCCTAATCAATGAATTTGAAACTCTAAGAAGTGCCTCATTTGTTGGTCTCTGGAAAATGTATGACTCTGTTTGCATTCCTTGTTAATAAATGAAGTTCAAGTTCATGGTTGGATTCCTCTAGTTTAAACTGGCTTCCCAATTATTTAAATAATTGTTTTGAAAGGGTATGCATAAGTAACACTTTATCCACCAAGTTTTAACTATTCAGAAGAGTTCCTCAATGATGATTTCTTGGACTTTAGCTTTATTCTCTTCTTGATTAAAAGACTTGCATGTACTGAGTAGGAGAATGTCACTTACTATTTAGATGCCATTGTTACTCAATGTGGCCCATAATTTGTATGGTCATAAACATTATGTTGCAGATTGATCTGTTATTCCTTTCATCTGGTTGGAGACCAATTCCTGCTGGAAACAGGGAAAACATTGGGATCCTAGATAGGACCCAGTTGGGTGATTCAAGATAGAGTTTTTTGTCCTCTTTGGCATTATCTTGGAAATGTTTCAAACCTTCAACTGTCTAGGTATGAATTTAGGTAAAGTGATTTTCTGATGGTTTTAACCTTAACTTTGCAAAAACTGCTGAATTAGGGAGCATTTTCTATTGTTATTTTGATGAGAAAAATACTGTTAAAAATCAGTTTTCCATACACTGACATAACTGAGAAAAAACAGTAAATTTTAACTTTAGTGGATTCAGTGTAAAAAAATGTGTGTTGTATCTGTAGACTTTAATGGGCATACCACATTGCGTGGGTGAGGGTGCCCCATTAAAGTCTGTTGATGCAATACTTATTACCTCATGGTAATGTCATGGTAGGAAATACTAAATTTGTTCGGACCATGGTTTAATATAAGGTTTGTAAAGCTTTTATTAAAAATGCCCAAATACAGAAGTAAAGATAAGTGGGAAAATGTATTGCAGCATTTGACTCTTAAAATGCCATAGTGCATATAGTAACATTGGGAAATAATGTTAAGGAGGCTTGAAATAAGAGTTTATTAGTTTTCATTTGAATTATAAAAACCCATAATCCAAAACAGAAAAAATGACAGACTTACCAAGGGCAAACAGGGTTTATTTTGACAAGCACTTAATCGTACAGTGGCATGTTAATATGGAAGAAGTTTTGTTTTTTATTATGTAGAGTAAAAATGAGAAAAGTATTTAAAGTGATTTTCTAATGCTACTATATGCATCGCAGCATTTGATGAGTAAAGTGCTGCAATGCATTTTTGTTCTTATTGACAATAAGGCATTTGGGATGTTTTTAATAAAAAGCTTTGTAAACCTTTTATTAAACCATGGCATAAATAAAGTTAGTATTTCCTACTATGATGTTACTGTGGCATTAATTAGTCATGCCATCAGAAAGCACTATCTTTGTTATAGTTTTGTTGAAGTTTAGTTCAGTTCAGTTTCCTTTATTTGTACCCATAGGTAAATTTGATTTGCAGTCACAAAGTTAGCATTAGTCTCCGTACACACCTATGAACCTATAAGTTCACCCCAGGGATCACTCCAGTGACTCTACTTGATAGAGGCACTGGGAACTAACGTCGGGCGGCACGATACCAGGGCACTTCTGTGGGCTAGGCTTGTAAAGGCTCTAGGGCCATTAGACTAGTACACACCTATGAACCTACAAACATACATTTAAATAAACATCAAAAAGAATTCACACTCAAACAGTCCTACTGAAACATTTACTGCATTTAATTTAATACATCTACACACTCTTATAATAATCTATTAATCTGAGTAATAGCTGTCGAAATAAAACAATTTTTTATACCTCTTTGTACTACACTTTGGAAACAGATGCCTTCATCTAGGTGAAAGAAGTTGAAATTCAACATGCAATAATTGTGAGTCATCCTTTAAAACTGAGTCAGATAAACGGTTCATTTGTGGCTCACCAATCAGCTGACTAGACTATTTCACAATTTGATTTATCAAGTTTCTATTTTTCATAGACATATTTCCATACCATACTACTTTTGTTTGCATGTATGATTTGGCAAAATTTTACGTCGGATGCCCTTCCTGACGCAACCCTCCCCATTTATCCGGGCTTGGGACCAGCACAAAGAAATGCACTGGCTTGTGCATCCCAGGCTAGGTGTACCAGAAGCGGATTCAAATAGTTTTATCATGGTGTGGATGGGAGGAGGAATGGCGTAGGCATTATCCTGAAGGAACAGTATGCTAACAGTGTTTTGGAGGTGAAAAGAGTGTCGGATAGAGTGATGTTTATGAAGCTGGAAATTGATGGTGCAATGATGAATGTTGTTAGTGCAAGTTGGGTGTGCGATGGATGAGAAAGAAAAATTTTGGAGTGAGTTGGATGAAGTGGTGATGACTGTACCCAAAGGTGAGAGACTGGTGATTGGAGCAGATTTCCATGGGCATGTTGGTGAAGGGAACAGAAGGGATGAGGAAGTGATTGGTAGGTATGGAGTTAAGCAAAGGAATGCAGAAGGTCAGATGGTAGTGGATTTTGTGAAAAGGATGGACATGGCTGTGTTGAATACGTATTTTAACAAGAGGGAGGAGCATAGGGTGACATACAAGAGTGGAGGAAGATGCACACAGGTGGATTATATCTTATGTAGAAGGGCCAGTCTGAAGGAGATTGGAGACTGTAAAGTGGTGGCAGGGGAAAGTGTAGTTAGACAGCATAGGATGGTGGTTTGTAGGATGACATTGGTGATCAAGAAGAGGAGGATGAGTGTGAAGGCAGCACCAATGATCAAATGGTGGAAATTGAAAAATGGTAATTGTGAGGTGATGTTCAGGGAAGAGTTAAGACAGGCACTGGGTGGCAGTGAAGAATTACCGTATATCTGGGTAACTACAGCAGAGCTAGTAAGAGAGATGGCTAGAAAGGTGCTTGGTGTGACATCTGGAAAGAGGAAGGAGGACAAGGAGACCTGGTGGTGGAATGAAGAAGTACAGGAGAGTATACAGAGAAAGAGGTTGGCAAAGAAGAAGTGGGATTGTCAGAGAGATGAAGAAAGTAGACGAGTATAAAGAGATGAGGTGCATGGCAAAGAGACAGGTGGCGAAGGCTAAGGATAAGGCGTATGACGAGTTGTATAAAAGGTTGGACACTAAGTTGGGAGAAAAGGACCTGTACCAATTGGCTAGACAGAGGGACTGAGCTAGTAAAGATGTGCAGCAGGTAAGGGTGACAAAGGATAATGAGGGAAATGTACTCACAAGCGAGGAGAGTGTGTTGAGCAGATGGAAAGAGTACTTTGAGGGGCTGATGAATTAAGAGAATGAGAGGGAGAGAAGGTTGGATGATGTGTGGATAGTGAATCATGAAGTGCAGTGGATTAGCAAGGAGGAAGTAAGGATAGCTATGAAGAGGATGAAGAACGGAAAGGCTGTTTGCCCAGATGACATACCTGTGGAAGCATGGAGGTGTTTAGGTGAAATGGCAGTGGTGTTTTTAACTAGATTGTTTAATGAAATCTTGGAAAGTGAGAGGATGCCATAGGAAGGGAGAAAAAGTGTTTTGGTACCGATTTTTAAGATTAAGGGTGATGTGCAGAGCTGTAGTAACTACAGAGGGATTAAATTGATCAGTCACAGCATGAAGTTATGGGAAAGAGTAGTGGAAGCTAGGTTAAGAAGGGAGGTGATGATTAGTGATCAGCAGTATGGTTTCATGCCAGGAAAGAGCACTACAGATGTGATGTTTGCTTTGAGAGTGTTGGTGAAGAAGTACAGAGAATGTCAGAAGGAGTTGCATTGTATCTTTGTGGCTTTAGAGAAAGCATATGACAGGGTGCCTAGAGAGGAGTTGTGGTATTGTATGAGGAAGTCGGGAGTATCAGAGAAGTATGTAAGAGTGGTACAGGATATGTACAAGGGTAGTGTGACAGCGGTGAGGTCTGCGGTGGAAGTGACGGATGCATTTCAGGTGGAAGTGGGATTACATCAAGGTTCAGCTCTGAGCCCTTTCTTATTTGTAATGGTGATGGACAGGTTGACAGAAGAGTTCAGACAGGAGTCCCCGTGGACTATGATGTTTGCAGATGACATTGTAGGGAACAGGTGGAGGAGACCCTGGAGAGGTGGAGATATGCTCTAGAGAGAAGAGGAATGAAGGTCAGCAGGACTAAGAATATATGTGTGTGAATGAGAAGGAGGATAGAGGAATAGTGAGGATCTAGGGAGTAGAGATGGCAAAGGTGGATGAGTTTAAATACTTGGGATCAACAGTTCAGAGTAATGGTGAGTGTGGAAGAGGTGAAGAAGAGAGTACAGGCAGGATGGAGTGGGTGGAGAAGAGTGTCAGGAGTGATTTGTGACAGACGAGTACCAGTAAAAGTGAAAAGGAAGGTCTACAAGAGGGTAGTGAGACCAGCTATGTTATATGGGTTGGAGACAATGGCGTTGACAAAAAGGCAGGAGTCAGAGCTAGATATAGCAGAGTTAAAGATGTTAAGATTTGCACTGGGTGTGACGAGGGTGAACAGGATTAGGAATAAGTATATTAGAGGGTCAGCCCAGGTTGGAAGGTTTGGAGACAAAGCCAGAGAGGCAAGAGTATGTTGGTTTGGACATTGCTGAGGAGGGATGCAGAGTATATTGGGGAAAAAGATGCTAGGATGAAGCTGCCAGGTTACAGGAAAATAGGAAAGCCTAAGATAAGGTTTATGGATGTGGTGAGAGAGGACATGCAGGTGGTTGGTTTGACAGAGCAAGATGCAGAGGACAGGAAGAAATGGAAACAGTTGATCTGCTGTGTCGACCCCTGACTGGAGCAGCTGAAAGAAGAAGATTTCCGTACCATACTACCAAGAAGAAGGATAAAATTGATTCAGTAAAAGCACAGTAAAATAGAATCATCACTTTTTTATCAATATCAAAATGGGACAGTTTTCTCTGACAAAACAGTCGTTGGTCCCCCTTCCTACACACAGCTTTGCAGTTTTCCTCAAAGTTCAACGTGGACTCTATGGCTGTCTTAGTTATAGGATTGCACAGATTCAGCCATCTGACCCTTAAAAAATGTTACCTCATGTGTTAACATGTTTTCTGAAATCAGTTATCATATCTTTTGTTTTAGAAATGTTTAACTGAAGATAAGACTCATCACACCATTTTACAAAATCACTAATAACTACGCCATGACTGGTATCATTTTCTGTAAGCCGACTAACTACAAAAGTATTGTCTGCATATTTCCAAATGGTCCCATTTTCATACTTACTCATGCTTGTGTTTGTGTAATGAATAAACAGAAGGGCCTGAAAGCACACCTCCTTGTGGGGCACCAGTTGAACAATAAATTTGATTAGAATTAAAACCCTTCTTACCTCAGAAGCTAGAAAAACCATTGCCCAGACCCACCTGATCTCCACCCTTTTCTATGCCTCTGCTATATATACTAACTTATCAAAAAATAACATGACCAAACTCTCTACCTGTTATAATAGTATATCTCGATTCATTACTGCTACTCCCTTCAGAACTCACCACTGTCTCAACCTCAGGCAACTCGATTGGTTAGAACTAAATAGCCATTTACTCTATCAACAACTACTTATCATTCATAAGTCCCTTTACTACCCTGATGCTACCCCTAGCCTTACAAAACTTATTTCACCTTATAAAAACCTAGCTACACTATGCTCTGCTAATAAACTCCTAGTAGCCTCGACTAAATCTTACAATAAAGCTGGTGACTCATTATTTTCAAATTCTGTCGGGAAAATCTGGAATCAACTCCCTCAAGAAATAACTAACCTAGACTCCACACCCCTTTTCAAAAAACACATCAAGAACATCTTAAAACTCAGTGGCTGTGTCCTTGTGCTAAACCTGACTGAAATTACTTCTCCCTTACTCCTAACTTCCCCCACTCTCCCCTAACTGTGCCTCTAAATAACATATTTAATTGATGTCAGCTACTTCTTTTATATGGACTATATACTTCTTTTATATGGATTCCTTCTCCATGTTATGCCATTTCGTGATTTTCTTATCAGTTTTTATTATTCTAACTTTAGTATGCTGCATACCTGAAATTTGTATTGTTAACCGGCTGTTTTTTGTTAACTTGCCGTGTGTTTGCTAGTTTTTATTAAATTCTTACACAAGCCTACCATTGTACTTTTTGTATTTTGCTTATCATGTTTTTGTTGTTAATGTTTGCTTACTTCATGTAATTGGAGCTTTTCTCCCCGGGCCTCTACTGAAAACGGATATATGTCCAGCTAGACTAGCCCGGTCAACAAATGTAAAATAAAATAAAATAAATAAATAAATAAATAGACAAGTTTCTATTGAACTTCACTGTTTGTGTTCTATTAATTAAAATAATCTAATATCCAGCCCATAAGAGTATTACTCAGATCAAACTGTTCTTGCAACCTACTAATTAAAATATGTGGTTGAATTGTGTTAAAAGCAGAAGAAAAATCAGCAAATAAGTCTAGCATGAGACCCACTATCATCCAGATGTTTAACAAGTAAATTAAGCAAGGTTATTATTGCATCCTGTATACCTCTACGTGGCCTATAGGCAAACTGCATAGGATTAAGTGCAAGCTCTGTTTTCTTTAGGATTTAGACTTTATCAGTTTTTCAGAAGTTTTCAGTATGATGGACGTAAGAGCAACTGGTCTAAAATCATTAAAATTTTTAGGACATCTGGATTTTGGAATTAGGTTTACCACAGCATCCTTCCATAACTTGAGTACATGTTATGTCTGTAACGACTTATTAAAAATATAATGAAATACAGGACTTAATTCTCTTGCTCAAAATTTAAGTAAATGACCACAAAGATCGTCGAGTTCACCTCTCTTCCTTAATTTCATCAAAAGGAACCCTTTTTTCACCTCTTTTTGATTTATTTGAAAATATTGATTATCCACAAGCTTTTGCTTGAATTCATATATATTATTGCTAAAATCGAAAGTGTCAAAGCAATTAAAAAAGAAATTGAGGGCATTAGCAAAATCAAAATATGTATTCCAACCATCCAGGGTAAACTGACTACAATTCTTTGAGTTCTGAAAGCCTACTATAGTTTTCATACTAGACCATACTGATCCAAGGTTATTTGCAGCCATCTTATTCTGTAATTCAGATTTATATTTCTGTTTTGCTTTTAAATTTTCTATTTTCAGCTCCTTAGTAGTTATATACAAATCAGACACTTCTCCTTCCTTAAAAGCCCTTTTCTTTTTCTGTATGTTGGACTTAACAGATTTATCTACCCATGGCTTATTATTTGGATACATTTTTACTTGCTTACATAGTAAGTACAATCATATCTCTGCAAAAAGCAACATATGAACATATTGCATCAACAAAATTGCCCAGATCATCACCACAGGAGCATTTAAACATGTCCCAGTCATTGCAGTCATATCATTCCTGCAAATAAAGTACCGATTCTTCATTCCAGATCCTTATGTCCTTTATCTCTACTTTTTCTGTCTTTAAAACCGTTTTGTATACAAGTAATAGTTGCACACAGTTATGATCAGCCGAGCCCTGTGGAGGTAATGGGAGCAATTTATAGGCGCATTTAATTGCAGTGTCTTTCCTTCTTACATAGGACTACCTTTATTCTTGCCCAAGTTCAGATATAATATTCTTAGCCTAAGCCATGTACACCCTTTCATTATATTTTGCTTCTAGAGCTCTTTGCTCATAGTCTCATAATCAGATTGCTCAAACCCTAATTTCTGTGTTCGGCCCTAGTACTTGAAACAGTATATTTCACTGCATTCACACCTTCCTCATGGTTTCACAACTGCTGTAACCATTTTGGACCATTGTGGAATTATTCAATCGTACTTCAACTCTCTTTATTCTCCCTTTTTTATTATACCTGCTTTTTTCTTGCAGGCTTTTTAATTCCTGTCCTACTTGTCTTTTTAATGCTCTGACATGCTGTTTGGTTGCCTACTAGTTTTTATCCATCAGCACTTCTGTTTATATGTTGATCTTTACCTAGTTTTAACCTCTTTCTTATACAGTAATAACCACCCTTCTTGGTTGCGTTGTTTTTCTTCTCCATATTATTTATAATTTTAATGTGCATGTTGTCATAGTACTATTTCTTTGTCAACCTTATTCTTCCAGAGAATAGTGTACCTAAGTTAATTAGTTATTTGTTTCCTTATTCTGTAGTTGGCCCTTTTTCACATTTTTCTTTAGTCTCCTACATTTTTCATTTTCAGCTGATTGTTACGTTTTTTTTTTGTGGTGTTGTACATCCTTGCTTATTTGTATATATTGAACCAATTTTTTTATTTTTGTATTGCTGGGTTGTAGTTGATAAGGGGTCCCAGAAGTCTGCTGCTCTTGTATTCTTTAAACAACGAAATAATAAAACCAGTAAATTAAAGTGAAAGAGATAAGGAAAAATATAGATGAGGATATAGAAGAATCTCATTTAATACAGCAGGACTTCAGAATTACTGAAGCAGAGCAGTTAAATCTATGTTAAGGCTACTGAAGGATGAAGAAGAAGAAATGATTGCTCTGTGTTTGTTTTTTTTTTTTTGGCCACAGGGATGTATCGTCCTCTTAGGTCACAAGATTAGGAGAAGCCAGGCTTTAAATGCAGATTCGTTTGTGCACTGCAATACTACATAATGTTAAAAGCAGTCATATAAGGAAAATAATGTTAGAGATTGCTAATTTACAGATACTTTTCTTAGTAATTTGTTAGGTGGTAGATACATGCATGGCAACAGTGCATCTTTCAGAAGATTGTAATTAACTTCACAAGCATAGCTTTTACTTATTCTAATTTTAAACTCAGTGTGACCTTTCACACCGAGTACAGACATTAGATATGTGAGCACTTATACATAATATTTAGCAACTTTGCCTGGTATGGTGATATTAAATCTGTTCTAAATAAATGTTTTTCCTGTATAGATGGTCAACATTACCTGTGTACATACTGACAAAGTAAGATATCAGTCTTTTCAAATGATTGTACCTGCATTTACTTGCTGGAGCAGGACTAATAAACAGCAGGCACTAGAGCGCTTACGACCTGTCAGTTTCACTCAATCAGATATGTAAGGTTAGAGCTGTCTGTTTATTTAGTCATGCTCGAACCGCAGAAGACAGACAAGCAAATTGAATTTCAGAGAGATGATTCATAGTACCATGCTGATGCAGGAAAACCAAAAATCCAGTAATGAATGGGGATCTGTAACATCATAACCTCCTAAAATAATTCTAGACCCTATTCTGCTTCAGCTGAAGTTTTGTATAATTGGTTTATATTCTAGAGGTGACTTCTGTAAAGCCTTTTGTGTCAGAAGCCAATTGGGTTTTATTCAGTCTTTACTGGCAGCAGTGTAAGGGGTGTCCATTACTCGTACTGGAGTGGTAATGCAAACCATTGGGACTGCAGTCAGTCTTCTGATCTTATGCTGATTTAGTCTCTGCAGAGCTATTTTCAGCTACGGGGTGTTGCTCAGAATCCATTGCTGCTGTCCCTGTCTGTATGTTAAATATGTTTGTGCTTAAAAAGTGCCAGAATGTTTCTGCGCATTATCATCTCCCTCTCTCAATGTGTTTTGACTTGGTGATTTGAAAGGATCCAGCTGCTGTTAGGTGGACTGTGTAGTGCATTAGTTTGATGCTGGTTGACAGAGCATTCCAAATAAAAAAAAAATAGTGTCTGATTATTGTAGCAACAGTGAAGAAAAGCTCTTCACTAAACTAATGCTGGACTGAGATCTAACATGTATCACACAGGAGTAAGATTATGCACTTGAACTTATAGAAAAAAAACACATAGTGTTGGTTGTCTCATTTAGATGAGGAACTGAGCAGATGGGCTGGAATGATTTGACCCTCATCTGCTACTGGAATCTATTTTCATGTTAGAGTGAAATTTTTAATTCTTCCATATTCTTGCCTAATTTTGTAAATGTCATACACTGCCATTTCAATCATTAAAAAATATAAAATAATATGCGTCTGCAATGAGTATTTCTTAGGTTACTATTTTTTTGAGAAAATGACAGTGTATTTTAAATGATTACTGCAAAAGACTTTTTATTTCTCTCTGTTACACATTTGCAGATATACTTGTGTGAATTGTTTTACTGTCTCTGTACCACATGGAGTGATGTGCTGACATTATCTTCTGTTGTTTAGCTTCCGACAGTAAAGTCATGACATGTGCGGCTGTGTGGAGAATGCCTAAGGAACTGGAGTCAGGCAGTCATGAATCCCCTGATGATTCATCAAGCAACCCTCAGACCCTGGAGCTACTTTGTCACCTTGACAACACAGCCCATGGCAATATGGCCTGGTAGGATTCTGCATATTGATTCAGTATATTTTATGCATGTAGACACTTATAACCACAGGCGTGTACATACACACACACAAACACACACACACACACACACACACACACACACACACACACACACACACACACACACACACACACACACACACACACACACACACACTCTGTCTCTCTCTTTCTTTGAGAAGCCCAAAAAGCAAATTTCTGCTTTGTCTGGCAATGTATAAACTTCACATACAAAACACGTTTGTTTGGTATTAGATAATAAGACTGTTTCCTTAAATGATTTGTTATTGATTAGTTTCTGGGTGTAATAACCTTATAGAAAAATGTAAACACTTCCTATGACACACATGTAGGATAGCAAAATTAGGAAACAAATCTCTTAAGGAGAATGTGAATTAGAAGTAAACAGTGAATGGTAACATCTATAAATATTCAAGAAGCACAGAGATATATATATAAAGTATATTGTGGGGAAAAGGATGTAGCTGTGGGATGTTCATCGTGTTACCCTGCTGCAGTCATCACACTTGGGTTATCCTGCTGTCAGGCGGTCCCACAGTCAGCCCGAGTTCCAAAGTCTTGGTCCAGCGTCGGTTGCTGTCGCTTCTTCCCTGACGTCAGTGCACCAGGGGTATATAAGAGGCATCCAACGCCATTTTCTTCAGTCTTTCTTGCTGCACGGTGCCCGAAGCAGAAGCAGTTCACAAGTGCTGGTCGGGCGACACCTGAGATTTTCAAATCGAATTTCAGTCCGAAGTCTTCAATAAAGCTAAGTACCCCATTGGGGAAACTTTTCTTGCCTCAGCCCGATGTCAGAAAAAGTTAATAATTGCATTTCTTGTGGGAAGCAAATACCTCATAAGGACTTCCATTCTTATTGTATTCCTTGCCTAGGCCCAGACCACGACATCACAGGTAGTCGATTTTGTGCTAGGTTTAATAATTGAACTATCAAACGCCGTTTTGACTTCGCATGGCATTACTTTGGTAGGATGACCGGCATGCATAAAAAATGCAAAGATAAGGACAGGCAGCCTAGGACCAAGCCAGACTCTGAGGCCTCTGCTGGGCCTGTCGCCGGTTCTCCGGTTTTCAGTGAGGTGCCTGTGCAGTCCCTGACGGCCGCAGAATTGGAACCCCAGACAGCTGCGGATTCTCAAGGGGAGTGTACTAGGCCATCGCAGCCATCTTCATTAGGCCTTTCTGACACCGGAACAGAAGGAGATCCCAGTGCAGTAGAAACACCTTCGGTTGCAGAAGGTGTCTTCAGACCGACTACACTCTCTTATTAAATCTTATGCTAAGGTTAAAACTCCATTAAAACCAAAAAAGACTGTACATCAGTCTCCAGTTCAAGGCCCCATGCCTCAGAAACAGATGCTTAAGATGGCTGAAGATTTGGTTACCCTAATCAGGGGTTCTCATCCCCCTCCAGATAAAAGACCAAGACAAGAGGAGGATTATGCTTCCTCTGACCAGGTTTCAATTTCCTTAGATTCTTCTGAGGAACAGGATTAAGCTTTTCCCCCTTATGAAGACTCTATTCCCTCAGCATCTCCCCCTGAAGTCTACTCCTTTGGGGAAACTTTAAATACCATGAGGGAACATTTCCACTGGAAAGGCCAGGACTACTCTGATTCTAAGAAAAGGCTGCGAGAGTTCCTTTTACTACCCCAGCACAGACCACTTGCTATCCCTCCAGATTTAGACATTGTGGATGATGTTTACTTGGAGTCTAGTCTAAATCCCGATTGTCTACCTCCTGCTCCAGCCAAACCAGACAGGTACTACAGAGTACCTGACTCACACAAATTCCTTTATAAAAGCCCTGTGGCTGACCCAGAAACAATTTCCCAGGGTCCCAAAGGGGCTAAAGTTTCTATGGCTAAAAATCCTGTGCCCTCTGAAAGGAATTCCAGAGCCCTAGATAGATGGGGAAAGAAGGTATACACCTCAGCTACTCGGGCTATGAGAGCTTTAAATTGTCAGTTTCACATGCTGAAATATCAGCAATTCCTAATGTCTCAATTAAAACAAAAATTGAGCACACATTCTGAACAGTCTGAATTCAAAGAAATGCAGGATCTGTTGCATGCAGCTGAACAGGTGGGCAAACATACTTTACAATGTGGATTTGATTCATTGGAAGCTTCCTGTAGAGCAGCTGTTACTGGGTCTGTCATACGTAGACATGCTTGGTTAAAAGAACAAACCCTACCTGATCATGTTAAAGCAAAATTATTGGATGCACCTTTACAGCAGGATGTATTATTTGGTGTCAAAGCAGAAGAGGTTTTAAAGAAAATGGAGGATAAGGCAAAGTCTATGCAGACGGTCAAGGATTCTTTACAGGTACAACCCCCTCGTTTCAGCAGAAATTGGCCAACAAAAAACTGGTCCTTTCCAGCTTCTGTCAGATCACAGAGGGGCAAATACAGGCCAAGGGGCAGAGGTCAGTCACAAGGCCCTTACAAACCTCGCCAATGGGGTACTGCTACCCAGAAAGGAGGAGAAGACAGGCCCCAAGCTAGCAGAAGACAAACACAATGGCTCAACCCTCAAACTACCAAGCAAATCTCTCTTGGCAGCTCCCTTGGGAGGAAAATTAGCACTTTTTGCAGACAACTGGCACATCATCACAAAAGACAAATGGGTCCTAAACATTGTCTCACAAGGATACAGATTCCACTTTCATACCTTGCCAATGATAAAAGGAATGCCAAACCTGCCACCAAATCAATGGGCAGAGGCACAAAAACAAATTACAGCTCTAATGGACATGAGAGCCATTCAGTAGGTACCTACACAGGAGCAAGGACAAGGATTTTACTCAAGACTCTTTCTAGTCCCAAGAAAGGACAAAGCATGGAGACCCATTCTGGATCTTTCAATTCTGAACACCTATCTGCAAGTACCAAAATTCAAGATGCTAACACTACAGCAGCTTCTTCCCATGGTGGGCAAGAAGGCTTGGCTAGTAACATTGGACCTCAAGGAGGCATACGTGCATGTCCCTATCAGACAAAATTGCAGAAGATACCTCCGCTTCATTGCAGGTTCAACCCTTTATCAATTCTCTGCACTGCCCTTTGGCTTATCTACTGCACCCAGGGTCTTCACAAAATGCCTGGCACCAGTAATTGCATACTGCAGACAAAGAGGAATTCAAATATACCCATACCTGGGCGACTGCCTTATTCAAGCAGAAAGCAAGGACATTCTTTTAAAGCATATGGCATTTGTCAAACACCTTCTAAGTTGCCTAGGATACACAGTAAACGAAAATAAATCAAAACTAGTGCCCTCACAAAACATAATATTCCTGGGTGCTAGCTTGAATACAACTGCCCAGATGGCTTATCTCATGCCAGACAAGCAACAACAGCTGACTCAATACTTCAAAATAATGGCAACAAAGACCCAACTCCCTGCAAGAAAAATTCTGCAGGCCTTGGGATTCATGGCATCTTGCATACTACTAATACCATTTGCAAAACTGCATATGAGGAAATTACAATGGTACCTGAAAAGCTTATGGACTCAGCACAGCCACAGCTTGGAAACAATGATACCACTAATTCCCTGCCTTCAACAGGAGTTTCTATGGTGGGCACAGGCATGTCACCTCAACAAGGGTCAGCCTTTCACCTTACCCACAGCCAGGCAAACTATAACAACAGATGCATCGGACTATGCCTGGGGTGCACACATGGCAGGCCAGTGCATTCAGGGCAAATGGACTACAGATCAAAGGCATCTGCATATCAATCCAAAAGAAATGCTAGCAGCACAGAATGCCCTAACAGCTTTCAAGGACCTCTTACACCCAGGACAACTAATAAAAAAGACAGACAATACCACAGTAATGTGGTACATAAACAAGCAAGGGGGCACACATTCCTACCCTCTATGCAGGCAAGCAATGACCTTGCGGAACACAGCACTGTCTTACCAAGTTCAACTACAAGCACAATTCCTGCCAGGAAAGAAAAACACATTGGCAGACGACCTAAGTAGAAACATCATGGATCCCCACGAGTGGAAACTAGATCCACAAGTATTTGCAATGATAACTCAAAAATGGGGACACCCAGACATAGATCTGTTTGCCAACCCCCAAAACTACCAACTTCAAAAATTTTGCACAAGGACATTCCACTCACAAGCTTGGAAAGTGGATGCCCTCTCATTCAGTTGGAAAACATTAACAGTGTATGCCTTTCCTCCACTGCCTCTTCTAGCAAAGGTACTGCTGAAAGTCAGATTAGAGAGGCCACAAATGATACTCATTGCACCAGAATGGCCACGCCAGCACTGGTATCCAATGCTAAGGAACATGGCCCACGGCCCACCATGGATTTTACCACAAATTCCTCACCTGCTCACCCAGCGAGACAATCAGATTCTACACAGCCAGCTCAAGACTTTAAACCTGGCTGCATGGCAAATTACCTAAACAACCAGCCAACACCTCTATCCAAAGCTGTTATGGATGTCATTCTGGAGGCCAGGAGGCCCAGCACCAGGAAAACCTATTCAGACAAATGGAAAAGATTTTGCGCCTGGAACCAGGCTAAAGGTCAAAATCCCCTTGATCCAAACATTCCTCAGATTCTACAATATTTAACTGAGATGTTGCACAAAGGATTTCCTTTTCATCTATTAAGATCCACGACTCAGCAATTTCAGCTCATTACAACACGGATCCTCCTTTATTTTCACATCCACTCCTAAGACAGTACCTCAGAGGGGCTAAGAACATAAGACCACCCAGGAGAGCACCAACACCTACTTGGGATCTCAACTTTGTTTTAGAAAAGCTTACACTGCCGCCCTTTGAACCAGCTTTTTCAGCTGATTTAAAATTTCTTTCATGGAAAACTGCCCTGCTACTAGCAATAACTTCAGCTAGAAGAGTCTCACAGCTACAGGCACTAATGGCAGTGGAGCCTTTCCTCATTTTTCATCAAGACAGAGTCTCTCTACGAACTAACCCTTCCTTTATGCCAAAGGTGGTATCCAGTGTGGCACTAAACCAAACCATTCATTTGCCCACCTTTTTTCCAAATCCCCAGAACAAAGGAGAAAGACCCCTGCACTTTTGGTCATTCACAGGCAATTACGTTACTACTTGGATAAAACTAAGGCTTTCAGAAAATCTGACCAGCTCTTTGTATCCTATGCTGCAGGATCACAAGGAAAAGCTTTCTCAAAACAGACCATTTCAAAATGGATAGGACATTGCATACATTTCTGTTACACGCATCATGGGAAACCGGTACCTGCTAACATTAGGTCCCACTCCACCAGGGCTACAGCTACATCAGCAGCCTTTCTCAGGGGGGTGCCAACCAAGGATATTCTGGAAGCTGCAACTTGGAGTTCAGTGCACACCTTCACCAAACACTATCACTTACCTCTATATTCTAAGTCTAGAGCTGGTTTTGCCACTGCAGTTTTGTAGGGCATACTAGCTTCTTCTAACCCTGTTTAACTCCACAACCCATCCTTAGCTTTGGTATTCAACCCAAGTGTGATGACTGCAGCAGGGTAATACGATGAACATAGTACAGTTTTGTACCTACCATAAATGTAGATGTTCGAGTGTTCACCCTGCTGCAGTCCAGGTTACCCTCCTTCCATCCCCTCTGAACTAGCTGGACTTATCTATTCCTTTCTATCCTATACAACCTCTGTGGTGTATTTTCTTGTGCCTGAAGGTATTGCTTTATTTTTATATGTACATTTTTATATAGCACTATATATATTGCCTACCTATTGGGGGCACCTGACATCTGGAGCAAGAAAAACTGAAGAAAATGGCGTTGGATGCCTCTTATATACCCCTGACGCACTGACATCAGGGAAGAAGCGACAGCAGCCGATGCCGGACCAAGACTTTGGAACTCGGGCGGACTGCAGGACCGCCTGACGGCAGGATAACCCAAGTGTGATGACTGCAGCAGGGTGAACACTCGAGCATCTACATTTATGGTAGGTACAAAACTGTACTTTATGGCATGCATTTTCAGTGGGTATTCAGGATGGACTTAACAAAGGGTAGACTCCTTCACTTCTGCTGTGAAAGTCTGTAGATAAGAAGGCTATTTCTCCAGTCATTTTATATGCAGTATAACAGCAGAGAAGGGCAGAGAAGATAGTGGGTCTTCTGGCACATTATGCATGTCATTGTAAAAATAGAAATGCATATTTATTTCATGAAGTAGTTATAATAGAATATTTGCTCTTTCCTCTTTTTTTCTTATTTTTCTCTTCCCTTTATGTATTCTTTCTATAACCCAATTCAAAAATAGCCTTAAACAGTACTTTAAAACACATTGGTTATGTCATTGCCCTAACCCTGACTAACTCGTATCCTATAACCATATGTTATATGAAGACTTTTACTTCACTTAGACTGCATGAACTGGTAGTCTATAACATGGGAGAGTATATGTCTGTTTTATCCTTACGTTATACTGTATTACTGAGATGAATTTGTAAACTGTGCTTATCATGTATAAATGAAATAACTTTCTGTATGTAGGTTTAGAGCTTTTCTCCCTGGGCTTCCACTGAAAATAGACATATATCCAGTCAGACTATCCTGGTCAACAAATGTAAAATAAATATTTTTGTAGGAATTACTCCTTAATTTGGAAGATCACAGTACAACAACAGCACATTTTGGTGTAACTTTTTGTCTTATTGTAATTGTTTACAGTTTGATCATCAGAAATTTCCTACTTGGCTAAGTGAGTCCGTGTTCTAATTGTCTCTGAATAAGTCCTTAGTGCTCCATCTCCTTCTTTGTCACTGTGTGTTGTTATTTTTTTAATTTTATTGTTATCTGATGTAATGCGAAAAGGCTGTCAATAGTCATGTTCCTGTCTACTCAACAATTTCTATTGACACTCCCTTTTTTGGCCAACTCTGACACTTGCCTAGAACTGAAGGAATGGGACAAACAATGTAATGGCTTAGTTCCTGAGTGCTTCAAACCTGCCACAAACTGTTGCATCTGCATGGTGCTCCCTTTTTAGCTGCTATGAAGTTCAGAGGCCTCGTCCCCTCGTAGTGTACAAAGAATAACTGCCAACCTAAAAAAGCTATTAACCCTGTATCTCTTGTCTCCAGAAATATGTGGTGACATTTCTAAATTGATCAGTGTCTATGGTGCAACAGGTTGCACACGCCTTTTGTGCAGAAGGTTGCAGGTTCTATTCCTATACCAGGTAGATGGATTGCTGACACTGTAGTGTAGCGTAATGGGGGGGGGGATGCTTCACTCCTGAGTGTTATCCTCCTCCAGATGAGATGTTAAACTGATGCCCCGTCTGCCTGAGTTGGTGGCAGCTGAGGTGGATGTAACGATTCCCATGGTACTTCTCAAAAATAGTAGGGGAAGTTCCCTGATACCCTGCCCAAATTTCCCCTAGTAGTATAAATATTACCTTGGGTGTCACCTGAAAACAGGCTACTACCCTGACCAGACTAATCCGGTCAGCAAAGGATGTATGGCTAAATAAATAAATCAGTCTTGGATGCAACTAGACAGACAACCAACCACTTGTTTTCAGAAAAAGCCAGATTACCTCTTCTCAGTATTTTGACTGACCCTTCTGCCAGACCCACAGTAGCTGGCTTATCCTAAAGCCATGTGATGTAGAAAGAATGCCAGTATGGCCAAGATTAAGAAGGTAGGCAACAACAACTCCTGGCCACATTGTTCCCTTTGAGCTACTTGATCAGCCTAAATTTTGACCCAGCCCTTCAACATCATTCCTATTGCTCAATGCTTAGTAGAGTTCACCATGCCATTGACTTGAAAGGCAAAAATAAGTGGAATCAAATGCATTCTTGTTCTAACTGCTTCACCCTGTGCACTAAATACCTTAATATTAGATCTAATGACAGTGTCCTATACTGCTGTGGTAAATAACTATCAAATGCCTTACAAACTTTGCAAACCCAATTATTGGACCTCTCAGGTGCTGGAAGTCCACAACTCCCTCATTACCAACCCTGATTGCCTTCTGTGGTCTTCCATCCCTCCTGTGAGATGTTCATCTACAGCCAATCCATTTCCAGAAACAATGACCAAACCCTGTGCAGAGCAAAGTATGAGAGTTGTCATTGACATTAGTAGCTGTACCTCAACACTGTCATGCAGAAAACAATGTTATTCCCTAAATTCTGCAGTAATAGACATCTCATAAGCAACCAAACTCTAATCAAAGTTCTCTTCAGTGCATGCATCACTGAGTGATTGTCCAAGCACTAAAACCAGTACAAATGCCTGTACCCCAAACTGAGAAGACCTTCATGAAGGTACTTACTGTCTTGTACATTATCAATATCTAGCCAGTGCTAGGGCTAGGGGAAGCAAACAGCTTTCCTTTCTAAATGCTCACTCGTACCCGACACTCTTAACATGTTTGTATAAAGCACATTATCTGCATTCTCCATCTCTTCCTGCTATTCGAATAATACCCCATTGTAGTGTTTTCAAAGTCTTCCCCCAGATTATGTCCTTCATAATATGCTTGCCATTATTCTAGTAAATGCTCAGAGCTTTTACTCTACAGGCAAAGTGAAGAAAGCTTAACAGTGACATTACATGTCCCCCTTTCAGTTTCTTCTTAATCTGATTGAGATTTTCACAAGGCAACCTGAAGGCTTGTGAAGGGACATTAGTCTCTAGGCTGCAGAGAATTAATGTCTGGACTATTTCCTCTAACAGGCATTCAGCCAGCAGCACTCTTTACTCATGGCACTGTCACTGGAAAGCAGCAACTCTTTGTCTGTTAGGGTCCTTCTCCCAATGAATGGAGTCACCTGATTCCCAAATAGAATGTAAGCTGCTGATGATCTCAGACATGATACAAAACATCCCACAACCCCTGGGTATGGCATTGTCATAAAAATATTTGCTGCCCAATTTCATGCCCAGCAGATATCAGTCCTAACTACATATATACAGCATTCTGTCACTTTTATGTGCAGATAGCCTAACTAAATGAGCAAAGTAAGACATTTTCAGCCCTACCCAGGGAAACAAATTAACCTTAACTTGACATGTCTTACATACTCCAAGCAATACTGCCAGCCAGTTGCTCGGCATTGCCATATCCTTCATCAGACAAGAAGGAATCCCCTTGGGATTCAAGGAGAGTGGGTAGGAGAGGGAAGAGAAAGAGGGAAGAAGGGGTTGAGGTGGGGTGGAGACTCCCAAACTGACCAGTTGGATTCATTAACTCCTTGAAAAAAAAGGCTTCATGCTGTACCATTCACATGACTCCCTCAACTTGTATCAAGTGCCAGCGGGTTGATGTCTCCCTTTAATTATTTGTCATTGTGAAAAAGAGCCATACTTTTCACTTATTTATTACTTTGTAACAGACTAGAACCAGCTTCTTCCCAGTAACTACTAACTTGTGAGCTTGAGGACAGTGATTTTCTAATGAAGTGTATTATGTAATCCTTGACCCAGTTTGTACTTCCACTTATGTTTGTCCTACGTTGCTAGTGCTCCTGTATGATGGCTGTCAACCTTTGAACTCCACAGCGACAGTAGAAGATTTGTAACAGTATTCTGCCATCCATCTGTTCCTTCTCTCTCCCTATGGACCACTATGACAATAATTTATTAACATCCAAAAACAAAATGGCAGCCACAGTTTGACCACCCATTGATGTTATATATAACAGACAAGATATGTGTGATGCTTGACAAGACATGTGCCTTGCCAGCATGCATGCCTCAGCCTACACAGCATTTTTTTACTCCACCCACGCTTTCTAAACCTAACCATGTTTTGCCACTCAAAAAGGCCAACTAAAAACAAGCTATCTCAGAATCAAGCAATACAAACACTGCTAGTCCTTACCTACTATTTAAAATGATCTCAAACCACGAGTGCTGCTTTACTTTTTCTTCCATATTTAGTATAATTTACTCTCATTCATATATCCATTTCTTATCTAAAGGTGGCCCATTACATACCAGAGATCTTAGGATTATGTTCTGAAATCTACTGCCCAGGAATTAAACTGCCCTCTTGTTTCCACTATGTATTCTCAAGACATATTTACTTTCAGTCAGTAGCTTATATTCTTCATCAGGTAACATACCCCCCTACTATCCATACTAGTCTTTGGATGCAACAGAGCTGAGCTACATACAAGAGAAGTTAAACTGCAGCAGGTATTAGCAGTCTCTCTTTCCAGTAGTTCTTGAAGTTAATACTGCACCATAGGAACATCTGATCAACATGCATTAAACCCAGGTTCATTGTGTCTTTCTCACCTGTAAAGACCTATGTTTTTGGCTCCTCACAGCTGATCATCATCTAGTCCCAGGTCTTCCTCTCATTCACTGAGTTGATTGGACCCACCTTAGCCTCCCCTGGGCTAATTCTGACCCATCTCTGGCCAGTGAGGAGATTGAATAGCCTGGGGCAACATCACACTCCCACGGTGGAATGTTTCCTAATTCACCACCCACTGCCACATTTCTCGTAACATCCTGTGGGCAGGACATGCAGTAGAAATATGTGGGGAACTGCGTCTCACTTCTGCAAGGGATTGACATCAGCAGGACAACCTGACCACACCCTCAAGATGTGCCATGTGGTTGTTTCACCAGCCTTCACCATAGAAATCAGACCATGAGCATGAGCCCTGAGCACACACATCTCTTTCCTCCCTCCAGAATGGGTATACCATCAAGCACATAAGTCACTATTTAAAATGGGTTGTAGTCAGGTCTTTATCTCTCTATGCAGACTTGTCCCCTTTTTTTGGCATAAACAATAAATCTTGCCACCATCCTCAAGCAGTCAAGTAAACCGACTGACAAATAAAACTTCTCTCCCATTTCTTACTGTTTTACTTCTTTCTCTCTAGCAGCAAGAGCTTCAGAAGCATTTTCATTACATGCATGCTGTCTTCCTTTTCCCATTGTAATAATTTTAACCAGGCTCCATGTGTAACAATAATGAAAGGCAACTCCTTCCCTATGTTATTAAAAGTTAAGTAACACACATCTTCCTGTAACCTTTTCTCTCTCTCTTTCTCCCCCCTCCAGATGTGTGTGTGTGTCTAAATGTATACACATATATATATATATCTGTGTGTGTATAAGTACATATATCTATCTATCTATATATATTTATATATACATATATATATATATATATATGTATCTGTATCTATATATATATATATATATATATATGAGATATAGATATATATATATATATATATATATATATATATATATATATGTGTATACATATATTAATGTATTTGATTATCTATATGATCAAACATTCTTAATGTGTTTAAAAAAAAACGGCATTAAGAAGTTTGAACACACAGCAAACTGAACACCCTAAATATTGAAAGTACAAAAGATTGAGAAACGAAAAGTATTTCCTCTCCCGATCATCACCCCCCCCCCCACACACACACACACACTATTAACACAAACTTCAAATTTGTTTGAATAATGGCAGTGTTACATGAAAGCATTAGAATTAGGGTTAGCACCCATTCCTAAGCTGGGCAAAGTGAATCCCACTGCCCAGTGTAGGAATGGGTGCTAACGCTAATCCTGCCCTTTCCTCCAACCTTAACCCTATACCTTAACTTAATAAAAACCTTTCCATAATGCTGCCACTACACAAGATGCATTTAGATACACAAGCACACACTAGCAGCACTGCATTTATACCCTTACCTAATCCTTACCCTAACCCTAAAGTACACACACAAACATACAAAACATCTGCCCTCACCAATTCCCAACCCTAACCCTGCCTCTCACACACACATGCACAAATGCTCTCACCTCCTGTAACCTTATTCACCTTTCTTGATGAAATATTCCCTTGACATTTTGACTGTTTGCTTTGATATTAAGCACTTGGACACCTATGTGGTGAGGTTTGTTTTTAAAGAGGTATCTGGGGGCATCTTAGTTGGGGATTAATTTACTTATTGCTGACATCTGTCCATCAGAGACAATGGAGCCAGGCTAAGTGTGAATTTGCAGTTTTTCACCTAATGATCATTCTTTTGAACAAGGTCAGGGATAAACTCTGCTTCGCATAGATTGCAAGCTTATTCTGTTGCATGGGGATCCTCTAAGACACATAATGGTCCCTCCAACAGGTTCTGTTTATGTTGCAGACAAAGTTCAGGTCCTTGGATCTAGTATCTCTGGTGGTGTTTGTATTGTGGATGTGCAAGAGATCCATCAGAGGTGGATCTGAGGAAGCCTTATATGCTAGGCATAGACTGCCTCTCAGTAACCTGTAGAAGACTAATTACAGAGATAGGACCTTAAGGCGATCTGTGTAGGGCCGCATATTTACACCCTGGATTCTCCTGGTGAGGAACCTTTGAGAGCATTCCAACTGTTGCAAATGCCTGGCTTAGGTACATGCCAAAGTGGGCATTGCACTCGATGGATCTGATAAAAGTTGACAAGAGTGGTAGTATTACTTCCTTGAATCTGGATGCCATACCCTTGTTGATGAGTTGGACAACTTACAATAATTTTCTTACTATCCTGGCTGCGTGTTGGTTGAACACCAGATAACTGTCTACATATGTTACCAGATCCTTAACTATCGGGTCAACCCTTATGGATGTTTTATTGATGAAGCAATTAGCTTGGATGGACACTTTCCCAAAGGGCACTGAAATGCATTTATTTGTTTTGAGTTTTAATCTGTGAATTTCGCACCAGTCATTTGTTTATGTTAGACCCTCTTGTAGAATGTTGGTGTCATATGGATAATCTATGACAACTCCCAGTTTACAGTCATCTGTGATTTTGGTGAGCCAGAGGCCTTTGGCATAAGCCTTGACTTCCAAGAAGTAGATGCCAAACAGGAGCAGGTACAGCACAGATCCCTGGGGTACTCAGCTGGTGACCAGTCTATTGTTGGAGGTGGTCTCCCTGATCCTGACTTCTGGGGTCCTCTCTGTGAGCCAGCTGGCAGTACAGCAAGTTATATAGAGATAGATGCCTGTTTCTGAGAGTTTGTCAGCAGTACCCAAATGGGGTATTGTATCGCATGCCTTGGCCAGGTCATGGTTGGTGGTATGCACCATTTTTCCCTCATCCATAACCATGGTGATGGTCCAATCTTATTTAGAGGGCTGACTGTTGTAACCCTCCATTTACCTGGCACGTAACCTGTTTTGAGGCTGTATTTATTTGTATTGAGTTATTGTTTTTGCTTGGAGCTTTTCTCCCCGGGCCTCTCCTGAAAATGGACATATATCCAGCTAGACTAGCCCGGTCAACAAATGTAAAATAAAAAAATAAAATAAAATATTTGAAGAGTGCCTTAAGTGGTCCTGCTAGGTCATGTTTTATGCTATTTAAGAGGCAGCCAGGGATATTGTCATGGCCCAGTGAAACAGTATTTTTGGTCTTAGCAAGCACCTCCAGGACCTGCTTCCTGTAGATAGTTGGGGGATATGCTTGAAGGGATTTCACATAGTCGTAGCGGGGATGAGTGGAATGATGTTAGAGCTAAATTTATCAGCCAATAGATTGGCTATGTCACCCTGGCTAGTGAAGGTTGTGCTATTTACCACCAGCTCTGCACACTGCTGACTTATTGCCTTTAAGATTCTGGACAAAGCAGAAGAAGGCCTTTTGATTTTCCTTAGCCTGGGAGGCTATCCTGACCTCGTAATGGGCCTTGATAGACTTTTATTAGACCTCTTATTTTCTTGTTTAGTTGAATCAGAGAGCTCTTGTCTCTGTAAGAGTTGCTCTTTGTGATTTTGGCTATGACCTTTTTCTTTTGTTATATAGCCTGTTAAGGTAAGGATTCCACCAGTGTGGTTTGTTTTCAGTGTTAGATCTAAGCTTACTTGCAGTAGGTAATGCAGCCTCAATGCAGCCATTTACATGTTTTTACAGGGTTTCTGTAAATAGTTCTGCATAGGTAGTTGTGCTGTCGGGATTTGGGGGACCCGTGAATTTTGACAGACCATTGCTTAATAGGATGCAGTTTGCTTTAGTATAGTTCCTAACTGTTACAGGCTTAGTTGGGTTTTCCGGGTTCAGTTCTATTGCAAGGGAGACAGCTTTGTGGTCCGACTTCGCCAATGAGGACATGACACAGGGGGTGGGTGGGGGTGGTGCAATGCTTTTCCATGTTGGTGAGTACTAGGTCCAATATATTTGATTCTGTGGTTAGAGAGTGTATTTTCTGGTCCTGAGTGTTTGTGTTGATCAGGTCTAGGAAACACTCTGCCTGTGAGTTAAAGGCAGTGTACATTTCCCAGTCTATAGAGGGTAGTTAAAGTCTCTATGAATAGGGAATTTGGTTGGATGGTGAGCATCTCTAGTAGGCCTAGGTAGGAGCTGTGAGCTTCGTGGGTCTTAGCTAGTGATCTGTACCTGGCCAGTACATGTAGGGAACCTTGCCTATGGAGACTTGGACATGGATGAGCTCTAGGCCATCATTCTGTTTAAGCAACCTGAGTTGTATTTGCTTCTAACATAGATTGAGACACCTCAACCTTTAGCCCCTGCCTATGCTGTTGTTGGTCGAAATGAAGGCACTTTAGTCTTCCACTTCTGGAGTCCTTTCTACGATTTTAAAGCAAATCTCAGTATCAGCACAGGTATCTACATTCTTCAGAATGAGAAAAACTTGTAGGGTGTGGACTTTCTTGCCTAGGTTCCTAACACTGAACAGTAAGACCATAAGGTTGTTTTGAGTTTTTATTTTTTTGCTTTGTTGGTAGTTTTGTTATTTTGACATCGCCTAAAAAAGGCTGTAAGGGGATGAATAAAGTTTTAGCCAATATAAAAGTGTCCAGGGGGGGGACAGGTGCAGACCATCTTCAGCAAAGGAAAGTGGTTCTGTTAACCATGTTTTCCCATGCTAATAGATGCACTTATGTATCCAAATTGGAAGCCATACATTCTCCAGCCAAGACCAGAATAGCTGATCAAGAGGAGAAGGTCAACACTTGCACCACACCACATGGAACATATAACCCTCCAGAACACACACAAGCACTGCCTTCACATAAAAACGCAAACCACACACCCACCTTCGCGGAGGCTCTCAATAAAAATCTACCAAAACAACAGAGACCTCCAAGGCAGAAATGCATTCAACCACCACAACACAACACTAATCATGAGACACATACCTCTCCTAAACAGTGTGCCACTCAACCAAAGCCCCTAAGGCAAAACAGCATGCCCAACAGACTAGTCATAGGTGCCCAACAGACTAGTCATAGGTGACTCGATAGTGAGGCACACTGATGTCCCACTCACTAGGTTGAATAAGGTGAAAGTAACATTCAGCTGCCTGTCAGGCGGTAGGCTCCACCACATAACGCATGCACTCAGGTCCCTGAACAACAGGTACAAATATGACTGTCATTGTACATGTGGGTGTAAATGACCTGAGACGTACCTCCCTGGACTACATGAATAGAGACATGGAAGAGCTCTCAGATTATGTAGCCCAGGTGGGTATGACCCTAGCCCTGAGCAGCATCCTACCATCACTCAGAATGATACCACAGTGCAAGCAGAAAATGATTGATTTCAGCAGTTGGCGAGGGGATCTAGTATCTGTCTGCCTGAGATGACATGATTGACAGACCTTAATGCTTTGCCAGAGATG
The DNA here is from genome assembly GCF_019279795.1 of Protopterus annectens. Taxonomy (NCBI): domain Eukaryota; kingdom Metazoa; phylum Chordata; order Ceratodontiformes; family Protopteridae; genus Protopterus; species Protopterus annectens. The sequence continues at coordinate 1,952,631,094 of NC_056725.1, read as the reverse complement.
GCCTGCGTCTGTCACCCCTGGGCTTCTAGATACTGGCCAAGGCTCTTGCCACCCCTATAGTGCCTTTTTTAGGCGATGTTCCAAAGACCAAATTACCACTGTAACAGCTACAAACAAACGCAATCTGAGGGTCATGCTGCACAACGCTAGAAGTGTAAATCTCGAAATGCACTTGTTTGAAGCACTCCTTAAAATGGAGAACATTGACATTTGTGCCGTAACAGATACCTGGTTCAAGGCAGCAGAAAGCACCCCTGCACTACCAGGCTATAACTCATTCCACACCTTCCGGCCCCAGAACTTGGACCGAAGCTCCAAAGGTGGTGGTGTTTCCATATTCATAAAGGATGCAGACACCTCCAGACTGCTAGCCCAACATAACGCATCTGAGATACTTCAGGTGCAGCTAACATTGGGTAAGACAGTGATTCAGGTCGTAGCCTGCTATAGGTCCCCAACCATGTCCCAAGACTCACGCTCCACATTCCTAAGCACCCTGAAGAATATTAAGGTCCAGCCTAACACTCCCATACTGGGCAACTTCAACTACCCCTCCATTAACTGGGAAAACTACTCATGTACCAATACTCTTGCCCAACATTTCCCAGAATACATTAATTCCAATGCCCTGAACCAGCTCATTCTTACCCCCACTAGAGACAGCAAAATCCTTGACCTGGTCATTACTAACATGGGCGACCGTTGCTCTACACCAGTAGTCAACTCCTCCCTGGTTAGATCCGACCACAAACTAATCACCATGGAAATCAACATTCTTAAACCCCCACCCCCCACAAAGGTAACGACCATGAAAAACTTCTCCAAAGCTAACTTTGGGCTCCTAAAAACAGAGGTGGCTAACTTAATGACACCCATGCAAATGGAGATAAGTTGCATGACTGCCGAATCATACACCAATGCACTGTACGAACACGTACACAAATGCATGGATCTCGCCATACCCAGTTAAACCAAGATGCTCTCCTCCAAAAAAAGGAAGCCAGTCTGGTGGTCCCCTGCCATAAACAAACTCTACAACAGAAGGAGAAAACTGATGCGGAATAAGGTGACGTCCCAAGACTGGGAAAACTCCCTTATCAGCCTCAACAAAAAGTTGAGATCCCTCATCAAATCCTGTAAAGCTAGCTATGAGAACAGAATTGCAGCATATAGTAAAGACAACCACAAGGCCTTCTAAGGTTATGTAAAGAATCTCCACAGCAATACCCAGAGTTACTGCACAATGATACCTCCTATACCAAGCCAACAGATATTGCCAATATACTGGCCGACAGATTAATTGCCAACTTTACCCCCCCCAGGGACCAGTCATAATGCCAATAGATTGCCAGGCACCCAGTATTACTATAGCACTGTCAAAGGCCAAGAAATAAGCTTCTATGGGGCCTGCAAATATCCCTGGCTGAGTTCTACATGAACTACAGTGTGAACTGGCACCTCACCTGTGTGCCATGTTCAATCACAGCCTCACCTCAGGCTTTGTCCCTACCAAATGGCGCACTGCTGCAGTCATCCCTCAGGCTATGTGCCTACTGAATGGTGCACAGCGACGGTTATCCCGCTGCACAAAGGGGTGCGACCATGGATCCCAGAAACTACCGGCCCATTAGCCTGACGAGCCTGGTCTGCAAGGCCATGGAACATATCATCTTGGAGCTTATAAACAAAGACATAGGTAACCTCCAAACCCTGGACCCCACTCAGTTTGGGTTTGGAGAAGGTAGATCATGTCTACTTAACCTGAGTGACTTCTTTGAAGCAGTCACTAAAGCTGTAGATGAGGGCAAGGTAGTGCACACAGCCTATCTTGACTTCACCAAGGCTTTCAATACCATCCCTCACTCTGGAATTATAGATTAACTCACTAAACTGGGCATAAATCCCTATGTCACAAAATGGGTGGCCAACTGGCTCACTGACAGAACCCACACAGTAAAAGTAGCTGACTCCAAGTCCGACTTCAAACCACTGACGAGTGGAGTACCACAGGATTCAGTCATGGGTCCTCTCCTGTTCGGCATCTGCTTCTCTGAAGTGCAGGCCAACACAGAAGATCTTTGGCTAACAAAGTTTGCAGACAACTGCAAACTGGGAGCCATAATAGAATGACCTAATGATGTAGACATTCTACAAAAGGGCCTCACAGAGACAGATGCTTGAAGTCAAAGTCATGGCATCAAGCTCAATGCCAAGAAGTGCATTGTCATCCCCTTTGGGAAAAACTCGGTACCCATGAACTACCTCATAGGTGGTAGCTCACTAAACACTGAAAGTGTGGTAAGAGACCTCGGGACACAGGTGGACAGTAGTCTCTCCTTTGATAACTACATTGACACAGTAGTCAGGAAATCCTTCTATGTGGCACATCTCATCACAAAAGTGTTCTCCTGTAGAAAAAAGGAGGTCATTGTTATTCTCTACTCATCCCTCATCAGACCCATTATAAAGTACAATGCCCCGTTTGTCATGTATCTCACAAAGCACAAACAGCAATTGGAAAGGCCACAGAAATACCTCACTAAGAGGATTACTAGACTCAGTCAGATGCCATACGCAGCCCGTCTCAAAAAACTCCTGCTCTACTCCATCGCATATCGCCTACTCAGAGGCAATCTCTGCCTAACATACAAAGCTATGTCAAACCCAGAGCTGTTGGACATGCTACACTTAAAGAAATCCCAATCTGTCTGAACCACACGCTCCAGGGACCTAAACCTTGTCACCACAATAAACAGAACATACTGAAGGGATAGATTCCTGTCCAACAAAACAAGACTGGAATTAAGGAATACCAAAAAAACAAACAAACGTAGGCAGAAAACAATTTAATATATCACAGCAAAGCTTTTGGGTAAAACCCTTCTTCAATACTAACAATCATTAAAACAAAAGCAGCTTGCTTTAAATAGGAGCAAAAAACAGTCACATGATAGCAGCCAAAATCACATGACCGACAAACACAATATAATATAACATATAACATAATAGATATACAAAATGCAAAAATATTTAAAGTATTTAAAACAGCTTAACACGCTGAATTTTACATAAAACAGGCTTTAGGCTAACAGTAGAATTTAATCCAGATGGAGAATCCGCTGCTAATCTTAAAATCCATTCATATTCCTTAATATCTAAAACATTATTAATATCACCACCCCTACTATGAGGTTTAACCAAATCTAGGCATCTAAATTTAAAGCAATGCGTATTCCCATATGTTTTAATATGCTTGAAAAGAGCATTATTTTCAACCTCCCTTCTAACCTCTGACTTATGCTCAATTATTCTGTCTTTAAGTTTACGTGTGGTCTTGCCCACATAGAATGCTGAACAGGCATTACAAGTAGCCAAATACACCACATTTACACTGTTACAGAAAGCTACTGATTTAAAGTGAAACTCTTTTAAAGTAACAGGATGAATAAATGCATAATTAGGGGTAGCAGCAATGTCTATACAACAAGAACAGCTCATACATTTAAAAGTACCAATACGATCAGAGAAAACATTCAGCTTTAAGCCAAAATTAAAATCTTTTTAACATAATAAGCTTTTAATACTTCTCATATTCCTATATGAGTAGTAAGGCTTTTCACCTAAAATTCGCCTAACCTCTGGACAGGCCATCAAGACAGGCCAGTACTTGGCTATGATATATTTAACCGAACCTGTTCTACTACTAAAATTCATAACATATCTAATTCTAGCTATATCTCCAATGTTAGATCCTGATGTAATGATCATATGATCATTCATACACGCGTCTGTCCTAAGATAAGGTTTATATTTAAATAGTAGTACGAGCTTCTTGGTTTTTAAGGAGATTATATCTGAACATGAATTTATTTTATTTATTTATTTATTTTACATTTGTTGACCGGGCTAGTCCAGCTGGATAATTTCCATTTTCAGTGGAGGCCCGGGGAGAAAAGCTCCACAGATTAAAACAAGGTTATAGAGATTAAACAATTACAATAAATGTCTGAGACACAGACAGTGAGCAACAATGCATACATATTAGTCTAGATAAAGTAATAAAAAACACATAGTGCTATCTTCGTATTGAGAAAGGCATTAATTGTTTACAGTACAATTATGTGAGAATGGGGTAATTACATATTTTAAAATGTATATACATACTTATAAAAGACAATGTTTGTATTTTTTTTTTTTTTTTTTTTGAGAACAGTAGTAACAGTACAGTCATTAAGTCATTTGTGATCACAGAGAAAGATTGCAGTTTTGAAATAAGGAATTATGATAGTAAAATGAAGCAATCTTTCTTGATGTTAAGGTATATAAAGAAGAGGGTACTTTACAAACTACTATTCACAAGAAGGATGTGCATACTAGTAGATACTTACATTATAATAGCATGCATGCACCTCATGTTTTTAAAGGAATTGTTAAAGCTCAATTTTCACGTGTCAGTAGGTTAAATACAATCGACTCTGTATTTCATATACAGTTAGATGAAATGTTCAATGAGTTTGTTAAGAATGGCTATGATTTGGATGTATTGGAAGAATTGAAGAGAATGGTAATACTTAATAGGGATACTACATATAAACCTTATCTTAGGACAGACGCGTGTATGAATGATCATGTGATCATTACATCAGGATCTAACATTGGAGATATAGCTAGAATTAGATATGTTATGAATTTTAGTAGTAGAACAGGTTCGGTTAAATATATCATAGCCAAGTACTGGCCTGTGTTGATGGCCTGTCCAGAGGTTAGGCGAATTTTAGGTGAAAAGCCTTACTACTCATATAGGAATATGAGAAGTATTAAAAGCTTATTGTGTTATAAAGATTTTAATTTTGGCTTAAAGCTGAATGTTTTCTCTGATCGTATTGGTACTTTTAAATGTATGAGCTGTTCTTGTTGTATAGACATTGCTGCTACCCCTAATTATGCATTTATTCATCCTGTTACTTTAAAAGAGTTTCACTTTAAATCAGTAGCTTTCTGTAACAGTGTAAATGTGGTGTATTTGGCTACTTGTAATGCCTGTTCAGCATTCTATGTGGGCAAGACCACACGTAAACTTAAAGACAGAATAATTGAGCATAAGTCAGAGATTAGTAGGGAGGTTGAAAATAATGCTCTTTTCAAGCATATTAAAACATATGGGAACACGCATTGCTTTAAATTTAGATGCCTAGATTTGGTTAAACCTCATAGTAGGGGTGGTGATATTAATAATGTTTTAGATATTAAGGAATACGAATGGATTTTAAGATTAGCAGCGGATTCTCCACCTGGATTAAATTCTACTGTTAGCCTAAAGCCTGTTTTAAGTAAAATTCAGCGTTTTAAGCTGTTTTAAATACTTTAAATATTTTTGCATTTTGTATATCTATTATGTTATATGTTATATTATATTGTGTTTGTCGGTCATGTGATTTTGGCTGCTATCATGTGACTGCTTTTTGCTCCTATTTAAAGCAAGCTGCTTTTGTTTTAATGATTGTTAGTATTGAAGAAGGGTTTTACCCGAAAGCTTTGCTGTGATATATTAAATTGTTTTCTGCCTACGTTTGTTTGTTTTTTTGGGATAGATTCCTGTCCCAGAGATTTCCCCTACTCTGAAACAAACTGCCTGTTCATGTCAAGCAAAGCTCCTCATTGGCCCTCTTTAAGAAAAACCTTGACGACTGGATGGGAAATAGAAAATTCACCCTGGGGATCACTTCTGTGGCACTGTTTGACAGGGACACAGGAAAATAATTTTCTTGGGTGGCAAAAGCCAGGGAAACTTTTTGGCTAGGCTTATGTAGGCCACAGGGGCGATAACCTAGTACTTACCTATGAACAAAGGAGGAGCGACTACAGACCCTGGGAACTATTGCCCCATTAGCCTGACGAGTCTGATATGCAAAGCTGTGGAATGCATCATCACCTAATAAACAAGGATATAGGGAATCTCCAAACTCCAGTTCCCATGAATTACCACATCAGTGGTAGTGCACTGAACACAGAAGGTGTTATATGAGATCTGGGAACACAGGTTGACAGCAGCCTCTCTTTTGGCCATCACATTTCCACTGTGGTCAAAAAGTCCTTCTATGTGGCACATCTCATTACTAAGGGTTTTGCATCCAGGAAAAAAGAGATCATTGTCTTCCTCTACTCTTCCCTCATTAAGCCAATCATTGAGTACAATGCCCCATTTGGCATGTACCTCACTGAACACCTGCAACAACTGGAGAGGCCGCAAAAGTACCTCACAAAGAGGATCCTAGGCCTTAAATATTTATCCTCTATGGACAGACTAAAAAAACTCCAACTATTCTCTGTCTCATATCGCCTATTTAGAGGCGATCTCTGCCTGACTTACAAAGCTATGTCTGACCCAGCTCTGTTAGAAATGCTACATCTAAAGAAATCCCAATCCCTCTGCACCACATGCTCCAGAGACCTCAACCTCATTACCACAATCAACAGAACATGCTGGAAGGACAAGTTCATAACCCAGAGACTACCCATGCTATGGAATAGACTTCCCATACATGTCAAGCAGAGCACCTCACTGGCCTTCTTCAAGAGAAATCTTGATGATTGGATGGGAAATCGAAAATTCATCCCAGGGATCACTCCAGTGGCTCTACTCAACAGAGGCACTGAGAACTAAGGTCGGGTGGCACGATGCCAGAGTAGGGCTTGTAAAGGCTCCAGGGCCATTAGCCTAGTACACAACCTATGAACCTATATTGTGCTCCCCTGGAGTGACACCAGAAACTAAGCCAGTGATTAAAATCAATAATTTCTGTTCATACTGCGGCATCATCCTTGGTGAGGGTAGAATGCTGATCAGTGCAAAGCACATACTTGTCTGTGACACATATTCAAACAGACCCATAATGTTTCTTTTCATACAGTTCAGCGAGGTATGTCTCGGGTCATTTACACCCACAAGGACTATGAGGTGCAATGACCTGAGTGTCTGTGTGTGTGTGTGTGTGTGTGTGTGTGTGTGTGTGTGTGTGTGTGTGTGTGTGTGTGTGTGTGACAGTGGATCCTAGCTCCAGATAGGCAACTTGTTATGTTGAGCTGTGTGTAAGTGATTTTCTACTTTTCCTTAAACTGTGCTACCACAGTAAATATTTTCTTTGAAAATCATGTCTTTGTATTGTTTTGTATGTGCGTACATTTTGCATTTAAGCACCGGACATAACAGCATTTCATGTAAAAAGAAGTCTGTATATTCTGTTGTAGTCCTGTTGTTTATGATTTATGTGCTGCAGCTAAACATTATGAGTAGTTTTTAGAACATATGCAGAACTGACTTTTGTTGTTCACATTTCTCCAGCACTATAAATCCTTTCTTCCATGATCTGTTCTTTCTTTGTCATCATATAGAGTTTACACTGCCCTGTATTTTGTGTTGAACTTGAGATAAGCATATGTACCAGACAAAGTGCCAATCCTCTTCTCTTTCTTTTAATCTGTGGTAATACATAACACTTGCTGCTGTAAATTCGTCATTGTACACTTTCATAGTAAAGAAACTTCTGATACCATATAATAATTACTACCTTTCTGTATTCTATTCATTGCTTAGTTCGGTATTAAAATTGATGTGGGGGACAGTGAAACCCTTTTTAGTATCTGTCTTGAAGTGTACTTCTAAATAAGACCATCTTCACATTTACGTTTGTATAATTTTTCGTATTTAACAATAACAGTTGGGTGGATGGTAGTATTTTACAGTTGTTAGGACCTCCCTTGTAGAAGACTTCTTCAGGAAGTACTCTGCAGAGCTCATGGAAAAGTTCCAGACTGTGTTTCTTAAAAGAGCCAGTTTCTTCTAAAGGGTTGTACTCTTTTCTTTTTTTTGCTCTGAGGAGGACAGGAAGGTTTAACGGTTCTACCCCATTTTGAAACCCTGCTGAATTTAACAGCAATGTATTTTATATTCACTTCTGGATGGGGATTCTCCAGGGAGTTTTGCCTTTGCTGCTGCAGAACATCTAGGTGGTGGTGGTACTGGACAACCATTTGGCACATCACTGTCTGTAGTTCATAAAAAGGGTTTCTGTGATTCTCTGTATGTGAACTGGCAGGACATCAATTTCAGTACAAAGTATTACCATTTAGCCTTTCCTTTGCAGCCGGTGTATTTGCCAGGATGCTAGCTGTGGTGATAAATGCCTTGTAAGACAAGAATCTGCATGTGTTGCCCTACCTACGTGGATGACTCCTACTGGCTGTGTTGGGAGTTCCTTGGTTATGCATTGACTTGGCAGCCTTAAAGTTTGCATAAACCAAGGACATATTCTCTAAGCCAAGAAGTATTGCCTTCAGTGGGTACACATATGGATACTTTGCATTGTTTTTTATTCCTGCCCATAGTGATGGCTTAGTAAGTCATAGCAGTGTTCCTTTGTTCCCATGCCTGAAGATGTACTTGGTGCAGTACAAGCATGAGTTTTCAAAAGTTACAAAACTGCCATGTTTTGTGGCCCTCGCTAACCTTCATTAGATTTCAGACCCATGTCATTCGGCTTCAGAAAGGTGAATAATGCTTACAAGTGTCAGTGTGGGCCTTCTCTTCCACTACAGCCCATTGTAGGTTCTGATGACTGATGTTTCCCTAGGGAATAGGGGCTCTCACATTGACTCTACCATGGTTGCAAATCGATTCACAAGGAACAGAGCTGCTTATAAAATATCTCAAGCCAAGGGCAGTATTTCTCATCCTGAAAGCTCTGGAAGAAAATTTATTGCTAGAACCTCATCTGCTGTGGTCAGGCAAGGAGTTCAGGGTCCAGTATGTGAACAAATAGAGCAACATGCAATTATACAAATTGGTGTTATAAATCTCACAGTGGACACAGATCAGGCATCATTCCAACAGTCATCCACAGCTTCTGGAAGGCAAGTGTACACTATTAGAATCTTTGAGTTGCATGGTCTTTTTAAAATAAAAACAATACTGCTGAATTCTAAAGAGGTGTGTATAGAGCAAATTGACACAAAGAAAACAAAGCTGTCTGCCTTCCAGCTGTCTCTGATTTTTGCAAATGTCCCAGAATTTGGCTCATCTTTGATGTTTCCCTCACAAGAGGTAAAGCAAGCAGTCATGACAGTAATTAGTTTTAAAAGTTTCATACTTAGTATTTGTGAAATACATATTGCTGCAGCACCTAGATGTTCTTCATGTTTCACTGTTGCGGTCATCACATTTGGGTTATCCTGACAGGGGTAGCCCTCAGTCGGCTCAAATACCAGAGGCTTAGTATTTCTGTGTTGGTTGCTGTCACTCCAGGACTGATGTCAGGTCATCAGTGGTATAAAATCAGGCAGCCAACGCCATTACATCAGTCTTTCTTGCCAAGGAGCCCGAAGCAAAAGCAGATGTTCTTTGTGTTTCACTGTTGCAGTCATTACATTTGGGTAATCTGCTGGCAGGTTGCCCTCAGTTGGCCTGAATTCCAAAGTCTTGGGTCCTGCGTCATTTGTTGTCTCCTCTTTCATGACGTCAGGTCGTCAGGGGTATAAAACAAGCAGCCAATGCCATTTTCTTTAGTCTTTCTTGCCACGTGGTGCCCGAAGCAGAAGCATTTCGCAAGTGCTGGTCAGCCGACTCCTGAAATATTCGAGTTTGAGTTTCAGAACCGAAGTCTTCATTAAAGCTAAGTACCCCATTGGGGAAACTTTTTTCTTGCTCCATAACGATGTCAAAAAAAGTTAATAATTGTATTACTTGTGGGAAGCAAATACCTCATAAGGATTTCCATTTATACTGTATTCCTTGCCTAGGCCATGATCACAACGTGCCTGGCTGTCGGTTTTGTGATAGATTTAACCAACGCACTATTAAGCGTCGATATAGTTTTGCCTCAAAGTATTTTGGAAACAGATTTACCTACCCAGAAATGTCGTCGGATATCAATCAGACTACCGGAGTACATAAAAAACGCAAAGAAAAGGACAGAGACAGACAGCCGAGGTCCAAAACCGATGATGAAGCTTCTCCTAAGCCAGTTGCCGGTTCGCCGGTACTCAGTGAGGCGCTTTTGCAGCCCCTGATACCCGCTACTTTCGAGTCGCAGGCCCCTACCGACACCCATGTGGAGTCAGGCATGCCGCGAGATACTGAAAGTATTGGACCCACAGATATATCTCCCTCGGATGGGTCTGGAGCCACTGAGCAGGCACCGGCTTTTGAGGGTGTATTCAGGCCTCAGCATTTTTATATCAAACCGATGACAGCTGCAAAAGCAACTTCTGAAACTAAAAAAACTGACGCATGAGGCACGTGCACAGGCCTCTATGCCTAAAAACAGATGATCAAAGTGTCTGAAGACCATATTACCTTGATCAAGGGGTTCCCATCCCCCTCCAGATAAGAGGCCTAGGCAAGAGACTGATTATGGTCATGGGCTTTCCCATATGGTCTAGTGGTTAGGATTCTTGGCTTTCACCCAGGCGGTCCGGGTTCGACTCCCAGTATGGGAATGGGTTGCATTTCATAGCCCACCTCATCACGAAGGGTTTCACATCTAGATCAAGAGAGGTAATCGTGCCCCTTTATTCATCCCTCATCAGGCCCATCATAGAATACAATGCCCCTTTTGGGATGTACCTTACCCGACACCTGCAGCAATTAGAAAGACCCCAAAAGTATCTCACCAAGAGGATCAAGGGTCTCAAACTGATGCCATATGCTGCTCGGTTAAAAAAACTCCAGCTCTACTCAGTTGCATACCGCCTACTTCGAGGCGATCTATGCTTGACATACAAAGCTATGTCAAATCCAGAATTAATGGACATGCTCCACCTCAGTAAATCTAAATCCCTTAGAGCCACACTGAGGGACTTGAACCTCAGCACAGAAATAAATAGAACTTGCTGGAGGGACAGGTTCATAACCCAGAGGCTCCCTTCGCTCTGGAATAGAATTCCAGTTCATGTGAGGCAGAGCACCTCACTGAATCTCTTCAAGAAGAATCTCGATAAGTGGATGGGGGATCGTAGGTTTGTCACAGGGATTACTCCCGTGTCACTATTAGACAGAGGCACAGTAAACTAAACCTTAAAAAGGGCACAGTATACTCAAATCAAGGGGTGGCGTAAGCCATACAGAATTGGGCTAGGCTTATAATTGCCCCAGGGCAGATAACCTATTATGAATTTTCAGATCAGGTTTCTATGTCTTCTGATTCCTTTTCTGATCAGGAATTTATCTATACCTCCCTATGAGGATCTGCATCACCACCTGAGGATTATTCATTTGGAGAAACATTGCATACTTTGAGCATTTTCACTGGGAGAGTCAAGATTTCTCAGAATCAAAAAAGAGGCTCAGGGATTTCCTTCTCCCTCAGCACAGGCCTTTAGCCATACCCCCTGTTTTAGACATTGTGGATGATGTGTTTTCGGAGTCAAGCTTGACCCCTGACTCCTTACCTCCCGCTCCCAGCAAGCCTGACAGATATTACAGGGTCCCTGACTCACACAAATTTTTATTTAGAAATCCTGCTGCTGATCCTGAAACTATTTCACAGGATCCAAAGGGAGTTAAGGCCTCAACAGCAAAAAATCCTACCCCCTCTGACAGAGATTCAAGGGCACTGGATAGATGGGGAAAAAATGTTTATACATCTGCAACCTTGGCAATTAGGGCCGTAAACTGCCAGTTTCATATGCTGAAGTATCAACAACATGTTATGGGATTACTGAAACAGAAAATGATGTTAATTTCTGAATGTGCAGAAAATAAAGAATTGCAGGAATTATTGCATGCAGCTGAACAAGTTGGAAAGCATACTTTGCAATGTGGTTTTGATTCTTTAGAGGCCTCTTGCAGGGCCGAAGTTACTGGATCTGTGATTAGGAGACATGCCTTGTTAAAGGAACAAAATTTGCCTGATCATGTTAAAGCTAAATTACTAGATGCACCTTTACAGCATGATACTCTGTTTGGTATTAAGGCAGAAGAGGTTTTGAAGAAAATGTAAGACAAAGCTAAGTTTATGCAAACTGTAAAAGATTTCTTACAAGTGCAGCCACCAAGATTCAGTAGACACTGGCCTACAAAAATTGGTCCTTTCCTGTGTCAGACAGACCTCAAAGGGGCAAATCCAGACACCCTAAGGGTTCCAGATACCAGGCACAAGATTCATACAGGTCAAAGCAATGGGGCGCTTCTACCTCCAAGTCTGGAGGAGATAAAGCACAAACCTACAGAAAACAGTCCCAGTGACTTCCATCTGCCTTCACCAAGCACTTATCTTTTGGCAGCACCTTTAGGGAGAAAATTAGCACTTTTTGCTCAAAATTGGCAGTTAATAACCCATGACAAGTGGGTGCTAAACATAGTATCACAGGGATACAGATTCCATTTCCATACTCTGCCAAGGGCAAACGGTTGGCCATATCTGCCAAAAAATCAATGGACAGAGGCACAGAAACAAGTTACGTCCCTCATGGATATGGGGGCCATTCAGCCAGTACCAGAACAGGAAAAAGGACAAGGTTTTTACTCAAGACTGTTCTTGGTACCCAGAAAGGACAAGGCCTGGCGGCCAATACTGGATTTATTGATTTTGAACACATACCTGGACATTCCAAAATTCAAAATGCTGGCTTTGCAGCACCTTCTGCCCATGCTGGGCAAGAATGCCTGGCTGGTGACATTAGACCTAAAAGAGGCATACCTGCTTGTCCCAATAAGACAATCGTGCAGAAGATACCTCAGATTCAAGGCTGGCTTAATGCATTACCAATTCTCTGCACTGCCCTTTGGCTTATCTACTGCACCCAGGGTCTTTACAAAGTGCCTGGCACCAGTAATTGCATTTTGCAGTCAAAGAAGTATTCAAATATATCCTTACTTGGATGACTGTCTCATTCAAGCAGAGAACAAGGACATTCTTCTTCAACATCTGGCGTTTGTGAAAAGGCTTCTAACATGCCTAGTGTACACAGTAAATGAAAAGAAGTCACAACTGGTACCCTCTCAAATAATTACATTCCTGGGTGCAAGCTTGAATACAACTGCCCAGATGGCTTACCTCATGCCAGACAAGCAAAGGCAACTGACTACTTATTTCAAACTGATGGCAACAAAAACCCAGTTATCTGCAAGACAAATTCTGCAGGCTTTGGGCTTCATGGCATCCTGCATCCTACTGATTCCATATGCAAGACTGCATATGAGGAAACTTCAGTGGTACCTAAAAAGTTTATGGAGTCAACATTGTCACAGTCTGGAAACAATGAATGTTCTCATTCCCTGCCTGCAACAGGAGTTTCTATGGTGGGCGAAGGCATGTCACCAAAACATGGGACGGGCCTTCACTCTATCCCCTGCCAGACAAACCTTAATAATAGACTCATCAGATTATGCATGGGGGGCCCACATGGCGGGAAGATGCATTCAGGGCATATGGACCTCAAAACAAATGCATCTACATATCAACCAAAAAGAGATGCTAGCTGTTCAAAATGCCCTGACAGCCTTCAAGGACCAACTTCATCCAGGACAATTTCTGATAAAGATGGGCAACACCATGGTCATGTGGTATATGAACAAGCAGGGGGGCACGCACTCATACCCCCTTTGCAGATTAGCCATGGCACTGTGGGACACAGCTTTGACTTACCAAATACATCTTCAAGTTCAGGGAAATCAAAATATTCTGGCAGATGATTTAAGCAGAAATCTTATGGATCCTCACGAGTGGAAACTATATCCACAAGTCTTCAGCATGATAACAAAGAAATGGGGGAGCCCAGACATAGATCTGTTTGCCTCCCCTCAGAATTATCAGTTGAAAAGATTCTGCACAAGGACTTATCACAGACAAGCATGGAAAGTGGACGCTCTATCCTTCAGTTGGGAAAACATATCAGTTTACGCCTTTCCTCCACTGCCTGTTCTTCCCAAGGTTCTCCTAAAAGTCAGACAAGAGAAACCAAAGATGATACTAATTGCCCCGGACTGGCCCCGCCAATATTGGTACCCAATCCTAAGGAACTTGTCTCAATACCCAGCTTGGACCTTACCTCAAAGACCTCAACTACTGTCCCAGCAAAACAATCAGATCCTGCACAATCAACTCCAGACACTGTACCTGGCAGCATGGCTGATCATGTAGTTATACACACTCTCATCCCTTCTCCCAATCTCACTTGGGGTCCCCCAAGGCTCTATTCTTGGACCACTTCTTTTCTCCCTCTTTATAAATGACTTACAAATAGCTATTCCCCAGGCTACTTGTATACAATATGCTGATGACTCCACATTAATTTGCTCTGCTAAATCCATCTCTGAACTTCAAATTAATACTCAAGCTGTTTTCTCCAAAGTTGAAACTTGGTTCTTAAAACGATGCCTACTCCTAAACGCTAAAAAAAACAAACTCTTACTCTTTAAGCCCACTACCAGATCCCCTACATTAGATTTTACTATCCTATCTAACAATGGAACTATTATATTACCTGACCCTACTACCAAACTGCTAGGTGTCATGATTGACAACAACCTTACCTTTGACTGTCATATCAACAATACCATTAAATCTGTAAACAGAAAACTCGTCTCTCTCTATAGAATTAAAACTTTCTTAACCTCCCCAGCCAAAGCTACTCTTGCCCACTCTCATCTTATTTCCACTCTTCTCTATGCTTCACCAATCTATACTAACCTCAAGAAAAACAATCTCTAAACTATCTACCACGTACAATAATATAGCTAGATTTGTTACTGGTAAACCTTTCAGAACTCACCACTGTCTGAATCTGCAGCAACTTAACTGGCTTGAACTGACAAACATGTTGCTTCTTTCCCAACTCACATTTGTCCAAAGAGCATTCTACCAACCCCACAACACACCTATACTCTCTAACCTCTTAACCCCCTACTCTAATCTGAACTCCCTCCGTTCATCAAGCAAACTACTAGTTTCCTTAACCAAATCCAATAACCTAGCAGGTGATTCCCTTTTCTCGAATACCATTGGAAAACACTGGAATCAACTTCCTACCGAACTTACTTCCATTGCATCTACTGTTCTGTTTAAACAAAAACTCAGAATCTACCTTAAAAGCCACTGGATGTGTCCCTGCTCTAATCCTGATTAAAGTAATTTCCTTCAGTTAATCCTTCTTTTCTCTTCCCTATTCTTCTGTACCTCCTGCTTCTTCCCTTAGCTTTCTTTCTCTACCTTTACAGACTCCTTTCTTCATTTTTCCTCCTTATGGCTATGAATCTCTTTCCAAGTATTTGTCTGTTTATATCTGCTCTCTCTCTATTGCTGCTTCTCTTCCTTGATCTTACACTCTCTCTTCTTGGTGTTAAAATATGTTAGTATGTTTAACATGATGTTACTTAGTTTCCCTAGGAAGTTAAGTCCTTTTCTTTCTTTTGGTAACATTTTCATTTCTCTTTCCCTGCTCTTACACTTTCTGTTTTTTTGGTTTTAGAATTAGGTATTAATGTGTATTATGATATTATTTGGATTATCTACATAGGTAAAGTTCTATTCTTTTGTGTAACCATTTTCTTTATCTATGTCCTACCAGTCTGTATTTGTTAATTGTGCTCATGATGTATCTCCTTTTGTCTAAATGTGGAGCTTTTCTCCCCGGGCCTCTGCTGAAAATGGAAATATATCCAGTTGGACTAGCCCGGTCAACAAATGTAAAATAAAATAAAATAAAAATACACACAACACCTCTCAGTAAAGCTGTGATGGATGTCATTTTAGAAGCCAGAAGGCCTAGTACTAGAAAATCTTATGCTGATAAATGGAAGAGATTCTGTGTTTGGAATCAAGCACAAGGAACTGATACAGCAGAACCAAATATTCCTCAGATATTACAATACTTGACTGAGATGCTTGACAAAGACCTATCTTTCTCATCAATTAAAATCCATGCCTCTGTCATTTTGGTTCATTACAATACAGAACCACCAGTTTTTTCTCATCCTTTATTAAAGCAGTATCTTAGAGGAGCCAAAAATTTAAGGCCTCCTAGAAAATCACCAATTCCTGCATGGGACCTCAATTATGTGTTGGAAAAGCTTACCCTGCCTCCATTTGAAGCAGCTGCTACTGCTGATATAAAGTTTTTATCAAGGAAAACAGCTCTGCTATAAGCAATTACTTCAGCAAGAAGAGTTTCAGAGCTACAGGTCCTCATGGTTGTGGAGCCTTTTATCATTTTTTACCCAGACAGGGTGTCTCTGAGGACAAATCCAACATTTATGCCTAAGGTGGTTTCCAGTGTGGCCCTTAACCAAACTATTCATCTGCCAACCTTTTATCCAAATCCACAGAACAAGGGGGAGAGAATTCTGCATTCCTTGGATGTACACAGACAGCTAAGATTCTACTTAAGCAGGACTAAAGCTCTAAGAAAAAAACTGAGCAATTACTAGTGACATATGCTGCAGGATCAGAAGGAAAGGCTATTTCAAGGCAGACTATTTCAAAGTGGATAAGCAACTGTATTTGTTTCTGCTACTTACACCATGGTAAACCTGTGCCCAAGGACATTAGGTCTCATTCCACCAGAGCTGCAGCTATGCAGCCTTTCTCAGAGGAGTACCAACCAAAGACATTCTAGAGGCTCTACTTGGAGTTCTGTTCACACCTTTACAAAGCATTATCATTTGCCTCTCTACTCTAAGTCCAGGGCAGGCTTTGCCACTGCAGTTCTGCAGGGCCTTATAGCCGCACCTAATGCTGTTTAGCTCCAGTCTCCCAACCATAGCTTTGGGATTCTACCCAAATATAATAACTGCAACAGTGAAACACGAAGAACATAGTACAGTTGTGTACACTTACCATAAATGTAGATGTTCGAGTGTATTCACTGTTGCAGTCCAGGTTACCCGCCCGCCATCCCACTTTCATTCTGGAGTTTATCTTTCCTTCTCTATCTTCTACAACCTATGTGGTGTATTTGCTTGTAGATGAAGGTAAAGTTTATACTGATGCATGTGTGTGAGCGTTTGTGTGTGTGTGTGTGTGTGTGTGTGTGTGTGTGTGTGTGTGTGTGTGTCTATATATATATATATATATATATTTTTTTTTTTGCTACATTTTTGGGGGCACCTGACATTTGGTGCAAGAAAAACTAAAGAAAATGACGTTGGCTGCTTGTTTTATACCCCTGGTGACCTGACATCATAAAAGAGGAGACAGCAACTGATGCAGAACCCAAGACTTTGGAATTCAGACCGACTGAGGGCAACCTGCCAGCAGATTACCCAAATGTAATGACTGCAAGTGAATGCACTCGAACATCTACATTTATAGTAAGTGTACACAACTTTACTTTTGCATGAGTGCCGGTCGGCCGCTACCTGAATTTCATTTCCGAACTGAAGTTGAAGTATTCTAAAGTGAAGTACGCCATTGGGGATCCTTTTTTCTTGCTCTAACTGATGTCAGAAAAAGTTAACAATGGTCTCACCTGTGGAAAGCAAATACCACACCAAGACTTCCATTCTTACTGCGTCACCTGTTTAGGCCCAGACAATGGCATACCTCACTGTTGCTTTTGTGCTTTGTTCAACAGCAGAACTATACATCGTTGGGCCCTTATTGTAGCTAAATAGTTTTGCTCTTGGTCACCGTATTTCGATACGGCTTCAGTAAGCCATCTGACTACCGATCTTTTGAAAAAACAAAAGGATAAGGACAGAAACGGACTACACAGGTCCAAAACTGCCGACGACACTGCCATTAAGCTAGTCTTCAGTTCGCCGGTCCTCAGTGAAGCGCTTTCACAGCCCCGATGTCCACTTCTGTGGATTCACAGGCCGCTACCGAGACCCATTTGGATTCCGCTATGCCGCGAGACTCTTCTTTGACTAAGGATCCTGTGGATGTCTTAACTTGGATGGGTCTGGAGCTGCTGAGCAGGCACCGGCTTCCAAGGAAGTTCTTCGCACTACTGATACTTGACACAAACCGACGACTTCTTTCGCATCTTCAGTTCTTTCTAAAACTACCAAGTTTCTATGGCTCAGGGTACGAACAATGCTTACAAAAACAATGACCCAAGCTCAGGCACCTGCTTCCTTGCCTCAATCTCAAATGCTTAAAATGGCGGAAGACATTATCATGCTTATTAGGAGAAGCCAGTCTACCACTTCCAAAAGAAAAAGAGAGTTGTCCCCAGCAGTTTTATTTGACCAGGAGTCCGATGACGCTGAAGTTTCTGATTATGAAGACATGCGACCCCTTTCTGCTTATGAGGATTCAGATGCAGAGAAATCCATTCCTTCTGCCTCTCCTCCAGAGGGCTTTTCATTTGGTGAAACTCTACATACTTTAAGGGAGCATTTCCAATGGGAATGTCAGGACTACCCTCAGTCCAAAAAGAGACTTGAGGAATTCTTAGATTTACCACAGCACAGACCTTTAGCCATTCCTCCTGTTTTGGATGTTGTGGATGATATCATTATGGAATCCATTTTGACTCCTGACACCCTTCCTCCTGCTCCCAGGAAACCTGACAGGTATTACAGAGTCCCTGACTCTCACAAATTCCTTTTCAAAAATCCTACTGCTGATCCAGAGGTCATCTCCCAAGGACTTAAAGGAATAAAAGCAACCACAGCTAAAAATCCCACCCCGTCGGAGAGGGATTCCCGAGCTTTAGACAGATAGGGTAAAAAAGTATACACCTCTGTAACACTTGTTATTAGAGCACTAAATTGTCAGTTCCACATGCTGAAATACCAGAAACATACCATTTAACTCCTCAAACAAAAAATACCTACCTTTCCTGCTTGTGCAGAAAATAAAGAATTACAGGATCTTATGCATTCTGCAAGCCAAGTTACTAAACACGCCTTGCAGTGTGGCTTTGATGCCCTAGAAGCATCTTTCAGGGCAGCAGTCACTGGTTCTGTACTTAGAAGGCATGCTTGGCTTAAGGAACAGGCCTTGCCAGACCATGTCAAATCAAAACTATTGGACGCACCATTGAACAAAGGTAATTTGTTTGGCACTAAGGCAGAAGAGGTCTTAAAAAAGATGGAAGAAAAAGTTAAATCTACGCAGACAGTTAAAGACTTCTTACAAGTCCAGCCTCTGAGGTTCAGTAGGCCTTGCCCTTCCAAGCACTGGTCCTTTCTGGCCCCCTCCAGGCCAGCTCAGACAAGACCTAGGGGAAGCAGACCCCCTCAGACAGCAGTCCCAGGGAATGCAGAGATCTAAGCAATGGAGTTCCTCCACTTCAAAAACAGGGAGTGCTAAGCCACCCCCTTATGGAAAGAACTCACAATGACTTTACACCTCCACCCCTTACCTCTGCCCACTTGCTTGTGCCCCTAGGAGGAAAACTCTCCTCCCATTCAAACAACTGTGCCTCTATTACCAACGACCAATGGGTCCTCAATATAGTGTCCCAGGGATACAAATTTTACATCCACACACTGCCAACCCCAAAAGGGTTCCCAGATCTTCCTCCAAACCAGTGAGCAGAGGCCAGAAAACAAGTCCATTCCCTGCTCTCCATGAGGGCAATACATCCTGTTCCTGCAGACCAGATAGGCCAAGGTTTCTATTCCAGGCTTTTCGTGGTACCCAGAAAAGAGGGCACCTGGCACACAAGCCTCAATCTATCAATTCTACCCACCTTCCTGGTGATACCAAAATTCAAAATGCTCACCCTCCAGTAGCTTCTTCCTATGCTTTCCAAGGATGCTTGCTTAGCAACCCTAGACCTAAAAGAGGCCTACCTACCCATCCTAATCAGGGAATCTTGCAGGAAATATCTACGGTTCAGGGCAGGATCTATGCACTTTCAGTTCTCTGTGCTTCCCTTTGGCTTATCCACTGCTCTCAGAGTTTTCACAAAATGCTTGGTTCCAACCATTTCTTTTTGCAGACAAAAAATATTCAAATTTACCCCTACTTAGACGACTGCCTGATTCAGGCACACAGTCAGGAAAAGCTATTACAGCAGCTGACCTTTGTAAAGGACCTACTGACCTCCCTGAGGTATACTATCAATGAAAAGAAATCAAAACTAGTCCCCACACAAAAAATTGTATTCCTGGGACAAGCCTGGACACAGCATCCCAGATTGCATTCCTTATTCCAGAAAAACAAGCCTACCTGACAGGCTATTCTCTCATCTAGCCACCAGAACCCAGTTATCCTCAAGGAAAATCCTGCAAGCTCTAGGGTTCATGGTCTTCTGCATTCTACTCATTCCATATGCCAGACTGCATATGAGGAAACTACAATGGTACCCAAAAAGCCTTTGGTGTCAACACTGTCAGGACCTGGAAACTATCATACCAATCATACCCTGTCGAAGGAAAGATTTTCTTTGGTGGGCAGCAGCAGCATGCAGCCACAACAAGGGTCTTCCCTTCTTACAACTCTGCACCTCCCAAACCCTCACCACAGACACATCAGATTATGCCTGGGGTGCACACCTGGAGGGCAGGTGCATTGAGAGCCACTGGAGCCCAAATCAAATACATCTGCACATCAACCAAAATGAGATGCTAGCTGTTCAGCATGCTCTGACAGCTTTCAGACCCCTACTATCCCCGGGGCCTCTACTGATCAAAACAGACAACACCACAGTGATGTAGTATATCAACAAGCAGGGATGAACTCACTCTTATCCTCTATGCAGGCTCACCATGACCCTTTGGCACACGACTTCAGCCATGCAAATTCACCTGCTAGCACAATTCCTGCCAGGCTTCCTAAACTCTCTGGCAGGCAACTGCTAGACCCACACGAGTGGCAGCTAGACCACAGAACCTTCAACCTTGTAACCCAGAAATGGGGAATCCTGAAGGCTGACCTCTTTGCTTCCCACAACAACCACCAGCTCAGCAAATTCTGCACCAGGGAACCTTACAGCAAGGCCTGGAAAGTGGATGCTCTATCCTTCCAATGGGTAAACCTCTCAATCTATGCATTTTCCCCTCTACCACTAATTTCAAGGGTACTGCTCAAAATAAGGGAGGAAAAAACAAGGGCAATCTTGATTGCCCCAGACTGGCCATGCCGCACTGGTACCCGCTGCTTCACAGCCTTTCACCCCTGCCATCATGGCACCTACCTCAGATCCCAACACTCCTGACCTAGAAGAATGGAGAATTCATGCATCCACAATTGCAGACACTGAACCTGGCAGCCTGTCTTATTCCTTGATTTCTCCTCCAGTTGCCAGCTTAAGCAAACAAGTCCAGGATGTTATACATGAGACCAGATACACCAGCACTAGAAAATCCTATGCTGACAAGTGGAAAAGGTATTGCACCTGGATCCAGGCTAAAGGAGCTGAAACAGCACACCCCTCCCTACCCCTCATCCTGGATTACCTAGCAGACCTACTACACAGGGGCCTATCCTTCTCTTCTAGTAAAATTCATCCCTGTGCCATCTCTGCTCATTACAGCACAGAGCCACCTCTCTTCTCTCACCCTCTCATCAAACAGTTCCTAAGAGGGGCTAATAATTTAAGGCCACCCAGAAGAGCTCCTATCCCAGCTTGGGACTTTAACTTTGTGTTGGAAAAATTCACACTACCCCCTTTTGAACCTGCAGCTTCAGCAGAGTTAAAATTCCTCTCTCGGAAAACAGCTTTGCTTCTGGCCATCACTTCAGCTAGAAGAGTTTCAGAGCTACAAACACTCATGGCTGTAGAACACTTCATCATTTTCCATGCTGACAGGGTCTCCCGCAGGACTAACCCAACTTTCATGCCTAAAGTAGTGTCCAGTGTGGCTCTCAACCAATCAGTTCCTTTGCCCACTTTTTTCCCTAACCCACAAAACAATTGGGAAAGGATTCTGCGTTCTCTAGATGTGCACAGACAACTCAGATTTTACCTGGATAGAACTAAATCCATTAAGTAAACTGACCAATTGCTAGTCAGCTTTGCAGCAGGGGCAGAGGGCAAGGCCATATCCAAACAAACAATCTCCAAATGGATAGCACACTGCATCCATTTCTGCTACAAACACCACAGGAAACCACCGCCCTAAGGGGGGTCAGGACACATTCCATCAGGGCAACTTCCACCTCTGTAGCTTTTCTCAGAGGGGTCCCTACCAGGGGCATTCTGGAGGCTGCAACATGGACTTCTGTTCATACCTTCACCAAGCATTGCCACCTGCCTATCTTCTCCAAGTCCAAGGCAGGCTTTGCAACCACAGTCTTGCAGGGAATCCTAGCCAGCCCCCAGTCTTCTTGACTGCCTCCACCCTTTTCTTCAGCTTTGGGAATCAGCCCAAGTGTGATGACTGCAGCAGTGAAACATGAAGAACATAGTACAGTTGTGTACACTTAACATAAATGTAGATGTTCGAGTGTATTCACTGTTGCAGTCCTGGTTTCCCATCCTCCATCCCCCTTCTCTCTCCCCTTTCTCTCTCCCCCCCTTACAGGGAATTTTTGGTATTTACTTTCTACTGGTGGTGCTCTTCCACCATAACATAGCTCCATATTTGGGGGCTCCTGACAGTTGGGGCAAGAAAAACTGATGTAATAACGTTGGCTGTCTGATTTTATACCACTGACTACCTGATGTCAGTCCTGGAGTGACAGCATCCAACGTAGAAATACTAAGCCTCTGGTATTCAGGCCGACTGAGGGCTACCCCTGGCAGGATAAACCCAAGTGTGATGACTGCAACAGTGAATACACTCGAGCATCTACATTTATGGAAAGTGTACACAACTGTACTTTTTCTATTACATTTTCTTTTATTAGCCTTTATCTGAAAATTTTGAGCAAAGAAGTTGGGCATTGTTTTGATCTGCTCCTCATTAAATGTGTGATCTGAAGTTGTTTTCATTTGATCTTCAACCTGAGGGACTCGGATCCGGCACGGATCCAACTCGGTCTCATACTCCAGCATCGAATTCAAACTCCAAGCTCTTCCTCTACCCATAATGCCCTGTCTCCCTCCTCCCCCAGATCTCGTTTGCCACTTGTTTGAACTGCAGCATGGTTCTGTAGCTCCAAGCTCTGTGTGTTTGTAAGTAGTTTTTTTCTTGGGTATTTTTCACTCCCTTCGACCTTTCATTTACTTTTCTTTACCTTTATTTACCCAGCCCTATCTCTGTGTGCTCAGGCATTGGGATATCTATTAAAAAAAAAAAAAAAAAAAAAAAAAGCTCTCTCTCTTTACCTTTTTCCTACTGTGTGTGAGTGAGTGAGTGTCTGTTTCCTGATTGGTCATGGTGGATACCCCAAGCCTGGCTTCAGGAAATGTTCAGGGTGTGGGCATAAGCTTTCCCTGTCTGATGCCCACACTCTGTGCATGGTCTGTTTAGGCATCTCCTGCTTAGATTACTCCTGCTTGATCTGCATGGGCTTCAACTCATGTGCATTGATCGACAGGGGGAACAAACTCCTTCTGAAAGCCGCCTTCCACCCCGTTTAGAGGCCACTGCTTCTTCTTCCTCCGCCCTGGCTTTTGGGACTCAACCTCCCACCAGCGATGGAGAGAAGGCCTGACCTAAGAAGCAGGATCGCCCCAGGAAGCGATCCCCAGACTGTTCTCCCTTGGCTGAACCCCCGGGCAAGTCCAGCCCGGATCCAAGCCGGGCCTCCACTCCACTCTGGTTGGCTTGCTTTTTGCCTGAGCCAGAGGTTGCCTGGGTTCGATCTCCAAATTGGTCTGAAGCCGAGGTGGACAGGATAATGCGGAAATTCATTCAGGCCCAGATCCAGTTGGGAGTCTTGCCTGCTCCATCCCCCTCTGGGGCTGTGGGCATGCAGTCCACCTTTCTGCCTATTTCTCCTTCTCTGATCCAACTCCTGGTTTCAGAGTCATTGGGTCTGAGGTTCCCTGGTGTCGAAGGGTTGGTGCTGATGGTCCTGGGTACCTCAAAGCCAGCCATTGCCCTGAGCAGTTCAGCTCCGAATTTTTTGGAGCCAACCGACTCTCAGATCTGAAGCCTTGGCGTCGGATCCGTGGGGATGGCGTCAACTTTGAGGCTTTCGTGGTCATCCCTTTCTTTTGGAGTCTCGGCATCGGGAGGCTTGGCTTTGGCTCCTCCCTCAGCGCAGGGAGTGGTGGATCTGGCATTGGCCATTCCGACTTCGGGGATCTGCTTGCCTTCGAGACCTCTGACACTTTCTTCCTCGGAGTCCGTCCTAGCTTCCTCTTTTTCTGGGCCAGAGTCTTCCATCCTGCCCACTCAGGGACAGCCTGTTGCCACTTCGCCCCAGGAGGTTCCCACATGGGAACTCCCGAAAGCTTCTGAGTCCTCCCCGGAGTTTCTTCTTGAAGAGACTCCTCAGAAGCATACGTGCAAGAGGAGGCACTTAGACTCCCCACCTGAGTCCATCACGGATGATATTGACTTGGAGGAAGGGAAGGGTTCTCCTCGATTACCCCCAGAGGATGTCCCCTTTGGTGGCATCATGAAGATCCTGCAGGGGTCTACTTTAAGTGCTTAAAAGCTGAAAAACCCGAATCCAAATAGTGCGACACATAAAGAGTGAACCGCGAATATGTCGAATGAATGAAACCGAAAAAGTGGAAATATCAAAATCGCATAGTTAGCCCGTCTGCAGTATAGCTCCATAAGGGAAGTGTGCAATATTTACAGACCTTAGGGTTACGGAGGGGTTAAGGTAAGTGCATAGGTAGGTGGTGTATGTAAGGTTTTGTGTAGGTAATGTATATAGGGTTTAGTGTAGGGTTTTGTTAAGTGTATGTGTGTGGAATATTTAGTTTGTTTGGGTATAGCTCCGTAGAGGAAGTGTGCGGTAGTTACGGACCTTAGGGTTAAGGAGGAGCTAAGGATAGTACATAAATAATTGTGTATGTAGGGTTAGTGTAGGGTTAGCAGTAGGGTTTTGGTGCTTTAATTTAGGGTTAGAAATATGGTTTTGGTTAGTCTATGTATGTGTTTTTTTACTGTGTTTGGGTAGGTAGTGTGTTGCGGGTGGTGGGTTGGCCAACTATGACGGTTCACGGTTTTAAATTTCATGCTTTAGTATGTTTGACATATTCGCAGTTTGCTCTTTTTGTGTCGCGCTATTTGGATTCGGGTTTTTCTTGTTTCAAGCGGATAAAGTAGACCCATCATGCAGCAACGCGGTGGGTAGTTTACCCAGAAGCCCAACCTGGATGAGTTGGTATTACTGGAGACGTTTGGCCGGACCCCCTACTTTCTGGGTGTCCTCTCCCGCTGATCCCCTTGTGGATCTAATATCATCTAAGGCATGGAAGGAACCGGATACATTTCAGCCTATTCCCAGGTGCCCAGATAAAGTACTTAGCGCTCCCTCAGATAGGCAGCATTGGTTCAAAGGGTCCCCGGTCAATGCCATTGTGGTTGAGGCTGCCACCAAAAAAGAGCTCGCATAGAAGAGCTGCTCGGTCCATCCTCCACACAGGGAGTCTCCTGCAGTGGATCATTTTTGGAAGTGGACCTATGCATCAACCACCTTTGCCTTACATGCATTGAATTATTGGCACATTTCATCAGATTGCAGAGGGACCTGGTCAAAGAGGTCGCTGAGTCTGCCCCAGGATCCATGTTGGCAGAAGAGGAAAAGGCTTTTTCCTCCTGCATGTCCACCCTCACTTCCATCTCCAGTACTTCCACGAGGCTCCTATCACATGCTACTCAAGGTACCTCCAGGGCTGCAGGAATAGGCATGACCTTTAGGCAGCCTGCCTGGCTCCAGCTTTGTGCTTTTTTGGAGCCCTTCAAGGCATCTTTCATGAACACCCCTTATGATGGTTCCACCTTGTTTGGAAAAACGGTTTGTGATTCTTTAGTCCGGCACGAGAAGGACAGGAAGACTTTGTCTGCCGTCAGGATCCTCTTCTCCACCCCACAACGATCCTTCCGTAGGAATTAGTGTGGGATTAAGAAAATGTGGTTTCAGAAGTCTCAAGGTTCTTCCCAGGATGCTCAGGATTTGCCTTCCCCTAGAGGCAGAGGCGGATTCGACAGATGCCACCCTCTTGGCATAGGGGGTCCGAAGAACCAAGGGTTTCGGGATTCCTTCTCAGACAGACCCTCTCAGCATCCCTGAAGGATTGCTCGACTGCTCATCTCTGGAGGCAGTCATGGGATGACCATCTCTGCTCCCCACAGCCTGGGAGTCGATTACAAACGATCGTTGGGTTTTGCAGATCATATCCAGGGGATATTTGATTCCCTTTCTCCATTCCCCAATTCCCCCCAAACACCTCCCATACATTCCACCTGGTCAACGGGAGGTGGCAGCCATAGAAATCGCCAGGCTGCTCGAATAACTTGTCATCCAGCCCGTCCCCCCCAGACCAATCCAGATTAGGCATTTATTCCAGGTTCTTTTTAGTGCCAAAGAAAATAGAGGACTTAAGGCCCATTCTGGATCTTTCAAACCTAAACCTGTTGATTGCCAAGATGAAATTCTGGATGGTCACCTTTCAATCCATTTTGCCCTTCCTGCAGATAAATCACTGGATGTGCTCGGTGAACCTCCAAGACATGTACTACCATGTCAAGATGAATAGGTGCTCTCAGGGATTCCTCTGCTTCCAGCTGGGAGCTAATCACTTTCAGTTCAGACCTCTCTCCGTTGGGCTCACCACCGCCCCCCAGGTGTTCACCAAAGTGATGGCGGTAGTGGTGGCTCACCTGTGGCTGCAGGGGTTTCAAGTCTTCCTCTACCTGGATGATTGGCTCCTTTCTGCTCCCCCTAGGCATCGACTGATACAAGCCAGGGATTGTCTTCTTCAGACTGCTCAGGACCTGGGTATAACCATAAACCTCAACAAGTCTCAGGTACTGGATTTTATAGGTACTGGGCTGGACACTACCCAGGGCAGGGTGTTTCTACCTCTGGACAGACTGTTATCTCTCTGTCATCATGTGAATTACATTTTTCAAGCCAACCTTCCCCCAATGGGCTTAGTTCTTCGGGAGTTGGGGTCCATGGCGGCCACAATCACTCTCATCCCAATGGCACATATTCATATGAGAGTTCTTCAATGGACCATAGCCATTCAGTGGTCTTTGCTAGATGTTCCCTTGTCACATCTCGTTCGTTTGTCCTGTGTTTGCAAGGACTCCCTTCTTTGGTGACTCCAATCCCTGGACCTCCTTCAGGGTCGTCCATTTTTTCTGTCCAACCCATGACCGTGGTGACCATGGACACCTCCCTGCTTTGGTGGGGTGGGGGCATTGCTTGGGAAGGATGGCCCAAGTAATTTGGTCCTCTCTGGAGACAAATTTGCATATCAGTGTCCTGGAGATGAGGGTGGTGCTTCTGTCATTGCAAGTTCTCAATGCCTTTCTTCCTCCGGGGACTATTGCCATACAGACGGGCAGTGTGTCAGTAGTCTGGTACATTAGCAGACAGGTGGGAGCCAGATCTTATCCCCTTTGTCGTGAAGCCAAGAAATTGTGGGACTGGGTGATCTCCACCAACTGTTTTCTGGTGGGAACGCACATTATGGGGAGGTCCAACATATTGATGGACAGGCTCAGCAGTCTATTCTGATGTCTTGCGAGTGGTCTCTGAATCCTTCAGTAGTGAAACAGATCTTTCTAACGTGGGTCAGCCTTGCTGCAATCTCTTTGCGCCTCCTTCCAATGTGAAATGCAACAAGTATTTTGCTTTGAACCCCACCCCCCCTTCCAGGGGAGTCCCTTAGAGACACTAGTTCATGCATAGCCCTCCAGTCTACTGTAAGCTTATCTTCCGCTCCCTCTAATTTCCAAGTTCATTCAGAAAGCTTAACAATTGGGGAGCTCGGTGATCCTCATTGCCCCTTTTTGGCCTCGCCAAGTTTGGTTCTCCATTCCGTGGTCTCTGTAATGTGTCCACCTTGGACACTAGATCTGGTTCAAGATTTGATGACACATCCCTCAGGCATTCATTCCCATGATAGTTAGGACTCCCGGGCTGCCTTCTCCTGTTAAGAAGATCTTGGTAGCAGCTCACAAATCTTCTACCAGGAAGGTTTATTTGAGTAAATGGAAGCGTTTCTTGATCTGGGCTTCTCAGCATGACTTGTAGCCTTTCACTGCGCCATGTCTGGCCATTTTGGAGTTTTTGTGATATTTTTAATCATGGTGCTATCTTCTCTACAATTAAGGTGCATTGGGCAGTGATTTCTAACTTCCACATAGGCGAGAATTTGGCTTCTTTGTCTTCTTCAAAACTTTGTAAGGCCTTTTTGAAAGTTACCTTCCTCCTTAGATCTCCGATTAAGGACCCAGCGGCCCCTTGGGAATCTCACCTTGGTATTGCAGGCCTTGGTTTCCCCTCCTTTGAACCAGCAGCCACAGTTGAGTTGCAGTTTCTGTCATGGAAGACGGCCTTTTTGATTGCAATTACCTCAGCCAAGAGGGTTTCTGAGATTCAGGCCTTATCTGTAAAGCCCCCTTATATGGTATTCCATAAGGTGCCCCTGTGGACTAATCCATCTTTTCTATGAAAGTTGTAATATTAAATATATCAGTTTTGCATGATGTTCACAAACAGCTGTGTTTCTACTTGCATAGAACAAAATCCTTTTGTAAGTCTGATCAACTTTTTGTTTCCATTTCCATACCTTTCTTGGGGAAGCCTGTTTCTAAAGTTACTATTGCTCAATGGATTTCTGAATGCATTTCATTGGCCTTATCAAGCCAAAGGGTTATCTCCACCAGCGCATGTCCGGGCCCATTCCACCAGGTCTGTGGCTACTTCTGCGGCCTTTTGGTCCAGGGTTTCCTGAGATGGTATCTGCTCTGCAGCTACCTGTGCATCATCATACACTTTTATCTCCCATTGTAAATTGGGCCTTCTTTCCAGGGGCAGGCATCCTTTGGCTCAGCCATGCTCCGGAACATCCTTCCATGAGGACATCCCAGGGTTTATTGCTAGCTGGGGACGCTGTCCCTCAGGTTGAAGATCAAATAAAAGCAACAACTTCAGATAAAGAAGTTATGTAGATACCATAACATTCCATCTGAGTTGTTGCTTTTCGTTTGTTTTCAACCATCCCTCCCTCCTTCCTCCTGCCTTTTGTGGGCTGTGTAGTGGACAGGATGAAAGAGTCATAGCCCCTCTACCCTGGCAAGTCTTCTCCTGATAAGTTGTTTGTGGGTGGTGCCAGGTTTATAGCCATATTGTCTATGTTGGGATACTACTTTTCTGCAACAAACTCAATCTGAAGGGAGGAGAGAGACAGGGACATTATGGGTAGGGGAGGAGCTTGAGGTTTGGATACGATGCTGGAGTATGTGGCCAAGTCGGATCCATGCAGGATCTGAGTACCTCAGGTTGAAGAAAAATAAAAAGGAATAATTCAGATGGAACGTCATGGTAAGTACATAACTTCTTTTTATTTTTTTCTGGAAGTTGTTGATTGCTTTCATTAAATAATGACAGACAAGTGAGTTGTCAACTTATATCCTTCAGAAAATATGCTAATATAAAGCTCGTTATTCTGTCAACATTCTAAGAATGTAAGAGCAATATTTAAAATCTGTTCCTGACTTTGGGTCTTTGTGATTCTTGAGCTAAGAAGTGTTGGGAGGAGGGCTGCATACCTCTCAACCTCTAAGTGCAAGAAGTCTGGACAAAGCTTAACATTAGGTGGCAAAGGCCCAAAATCAGAGACACATTTTAAATATTGTTCTTATAAATTTAGTGTTAGAATAAGAGGTTTGGTGTTAGCATGTTCTTTCTGAAGGATATGAAGACTGAAAGTCAAATGTATATCGAATATTTAATGACTTTGATCCACAATGATCTGTCAGAAAATCACAAATTTTATCCAGAGCAGGCCAAAAATATGAGTAGAAAATCTGGATATTCTGTGAAAATCTGGACAGTTGAGAGGTATGAGGATGTACAGTGCGGGTATGACAGAAGCAAGAATTTAGTCATTATTTATGTATTCATGCACTCATCTCAAGCAGACACAGATTTACAACTGGCTGTAATTCTTGTTTTTTTTTTGTGTGTGTGTTCTGTGTTTTTGTATGTTTAGAGAAGGCATAGCTCTCAACTGTCTTTGATCTCTGATTTTGTCTTCTATTTTTGCCTTTCGTTTTTTTTTTTGTTGGTTCTCATAAAATATGTGTTTTTATGGCATATTGTTGTAGCTTTCAAAAAATGCTTGCTAATGCAAATCCTTTTACACTATAAATATATTCTTGTTTTTTAAGCTAAATGGTTGAAAGTTAATGGGGGCTACATTGGGTAGCCAGATTTCTGACAGGCTAAGTACGGACCAAAAAAAAAATCACAGTTCCGCATTAAACACAAGTAGCTCTGTATTTTGCGATTTTTGATTGTCTCGTATGCCATTATGCGAGCCAGTCAAAAAATCGCACACCGGACCCTCTTCTTTTCAATGTGGAATATTAAGCAGTTCCACATTAAACAGAAGTAGCTCTTTTTTGCATTTTTTTTTTGATTGGCTCATGTACCGGCATACAGGCCAATCAATCAAAAAAAAAAAAGTGGAGGCTGTTTCGCCGGCATTTTAACTGTCAGTGTGGAACTCGGGATCGGGCTGCCGATCCCGAGACAGTCCCGCTCAAATAGGGATGTCTGGCAACCCTGATTCTGACAGCAGCAACCTGAAGTATGTTTATATTTCTGGGCTGCTATTTATGTATTTATTCGTTTATTTGATTGCAAGCGGACATCTTAGGTTGCTGATAGTCATTCAAGTGACTGTAATTAATGAGTGTGTGTGTGTGTGTGTGTGTGTGTGTGTGTGTGTGTGTGTGTGTGTATGTGTATGTATACGTGTGTGTATGTGTGTGTGTAATTATATACTTCCTACTTATTGTAAAACTAAAATCTTCTAAAGGATACAGGACTGTGGAAATGCAGGATGTTTTATACAAAAAAAAAATGTGTATATATATATATATATATATATATATATATATATATATATAGAAGAGCTTATCGGCAACATTTTGGTCAGGTGGTTGTATTTGCAAATTGTAGCGTTGTCGCCTCACAGTAAGACGCTGTCTGGTTCGATTCTCAGCTAGTGCGTCTTCTGCGTGGAGACATGCGTGAATGGGTGTACCTTCGTTGAAGGTTGTGCGTCAGAGCTGGTAACTCGGCACGTAAAAATCAACTACCAGTCATTAGTGGACTGGAGTTCTGCTATGGCGACCCCTAAAAGGGAAAAGCTGAAAGACACAAACAAAATGAAACTAAAGTGAACCATTTTTTCTGGAGAAGGGAGGAATCACTTTAAAAATGGCCTAGACAGGCAAGAAAATTTTAGTCAGTGTGGCTTTGTTAGAAATTCTTGCAGGTCAGTTTCAGTGATAGGCTAAAGTCTACTTTGTGTTTTTATTTATTTATTTATCTGCAGCATAAATGTGTGTTTAGTGAAAGTTCCTCAACCATGTCATGGACAGAAAGAATATAGGTTTATACTAATTCTGCTACCTAAACAATCACTACGCTTGGCATGTATAGCAAACCAAAGAAAAATGCATTTGTATCTTTTTGCAGAGCAGAAAGGACTATTTTGTATGGTAGCGCTATGTAAGTGTGTACCCATTAGTACTACAAGGGTTCTAATTTTATAGGTTATACCTGGTAAAAGGGTAAATTTATACATTTGCTCCCTCACCCCAGAGACATGAATTTATGTATATGCAAATTTTGAGTACTATGATTTTGGAAGGCACACTCTTGGGCATCGAGGAGTCCTTGCACTGTCACACTGCAGCTGAGGTATGCTTTTTGTAACCCTATCCAGTATTCCTTTTCTCAACACAAGTGGTCAGCATCACTACTTTATATAGTATGCATGAAATGTGCACAGGCAGTTGAGATCATTTTGACCCTCCCCCTTATCCATGGTAAGACCCTGTATACTCGTACGTCATGGCAGCATTACAGAATCCCTTGCCATCTCCACAGAAAAAATGAGTAGACCCTCAGATACTTGGTTTTTCCATCCATCCAACTGTGACACCTGGATTGCTGATTAAATATGGGTCACTGGTAGAATGGATATACACTTTTTGTGTGCACTATTGCCTTGTTAAATTTCTCTTCCACCCTTTTTCAGTGTTGTGAATATGCAAGACTGGCATTATTATAAACCCAAATCCTTTTTCTGTACAATTTTCTTAGATTTTACTCTCCACAGACTAAAGTTATTAGCCAAATTATTGCAAACTGCACAGCTTTTCACTTGTTTACATTAAACTTGACCTACTACATTGATGCCAGCAGCCATCACCATGTTTTAATAATCACACTCCCACCTTTTATAGGCTCATAGCTACTTTCTATGCTATCGATCTCTGAGTATGTTTAGAACCTAATCATGCATTTCCATTAAGTTTTTAGCCCTTATATTTTAAGTACAAACATCACAGAGTTGAGCAGAGCATTTACATATTATCCTATCCATGAGGGACAAAGATGCTGTACTAGGAGTCAGTTTGCAGTTACCCATCTATTCACCCAAATTACATTTGAACAGCATAAGAGAAGAACTTTGCTTTGTGTAGATGATTTCAAAGAAGTGGTATTCTCTGGGGTACACATTTATCCGTGCAACACATTCTGTTTATGTTGCAAGAGATTTATATCTCTTGAGCAAGTGTTTATGCCTCTGCTGGATCTGCAGATGTGCAGTAGGTCAGATGGGTCTGTTGTCTCTGAGACAGAGATCACCCCTCAGTAGTCTGTAATTTACTGAGACAACGGCCATGGCTTTGAGACGGTCTGCATAGTTTTTATGATTTAGGCCCTTGATTTTCTTGGTAAGAAAGTATTGTGTCAAATGTTTAGACAAGTACATACTGAAGGGGGAACTATACTTGGTGATCAGCCTAATGATTGTGGTGTACAGTAGAATGATCTCATCGCTGGACCTGGACGCCATACCCTAGTAATAAGTTGTGCAGTGAAAAAGCACCTTCTTGCAATAGCGGATACATGTTGATCAAAAGACAGTTTGCTCTCTACATAGTTTCCCAGGTCCCTAACTACTGGGTCAATTGTCAGTGTGATAGTTACAAGGGACATCATGCTTGCTGAAGGATACTATTATGCATTACTTTGCATTCAGTTTCAGTCCATGGTTTTGACACCAGCTATTGGTTTGGGAAAGGCCCTCTTGGAAGCTCTTGCTGTTTTCTGGGGAGTCAGTGATGACACCAAGTTTACAGTCGTCTGCAAACTTGGTGAGCCATAAATCGTCAGCAGTAGTTGTGATCTTTGAGAAGTAAATGCCAAAGAGGATTGGCCCAATGACTAAACCTTGGGAAAACCACTAGTGACAGGTCTTTTGGAGGAGGTAGAGCAGCCTACCCTAATTTTCTAGGTTTGATATGCAAGACAGTTTGCTATCCAATAAGTTGCATAGCAATTAACATTTAGCTGGAATAGTTTATCCATGATATGTGAGTGTGGGATGGTGTTGGATGCCTTTGCAAGGTCTAGATATGCAGTGTGCAATCATTTGCCCTCATTCATTACTTCATTAACCTTCTGAAAGAGTTCAGCCAGGTTAAGTTGGCGGCTGGAATTGCCCTTGAATCCATATTGGCTTGGGCTAAGGATTTGTAGGTCACCTATGTCCTTATTTATTAATGTCATAGTGAATCTTAGTTGTACAGATGAGGCTGGTCAGATTTATGGGTCTCTAATTTCCTGGGTCCATTGATGCTCCACCTTTGTGCAAGGGAATGACAGTTGCTCTTCTCCATTTGTCTAGCATAAAGCCTGTAAAGGGGGTCTGATAGGTCCTGTTTTAGGCTAGCCAGTTAGCAGCCTGGTATGTTATCGGGCCATGTAGCAGTGTTCTTGACCCTGGATAGTACCTTGAGGAATTGTTTATGGGTGATGTAAGGTGGTTGTACAATGCGGGTACAAGATCTGGGAATGTTGAAGGTGAAGGGGGTGAAGTTAGTGCTAACTTTATTCACTAGTATATTAGCTATGTCCTCTGGGTCCAAGTGATATCATTTTTCATTAGCGCTGCACAATGTTAGAGGTCTAGACAGGAGCTTCTTGGGTTACCTGAAGGGCTGTGTTACTCAAAGAAGTACTTGATTGTACAGGCCAGCAACCCATTGCATTCTGTTTCCCCTGAATATTTGCATGACATGCAAAGGAACAAATTGGGAGCAAATTAAGAAAAAAAACCCCTGATGGTTGCTTGTCTGATGGCAAAGTCATCATGCTCTCGTGGTATTAGGGATGAATAATACTAAGAGCGCAGTGACTGGCAGATGGGGGGTGACTGAAAAAAAAGAATAACAGAAACAAAAGCGGTATGCTGAACTGCTGGTGCTTAAGGCATGTAAGTCTTTTGCAGTTCCTCCAGTTATTCCTTCCTTTGTCGGTATGTATTTTCTCCATCCTATAAAGCCTGTTTCACAGCTGCCATCTCACAATAAACCAGACAGATTTTATAGGGTCCAGGAGCACTGTAAATACCCCTGTGAAACCATGTGGTTGGTCTTACAATTAACAGCTTAGCTGATTCCTAGTGGCCCAAAATGCAACAGCTGTAAGTACCCGACCACATAGTAGAATCCCTGACAGACTTGGTGTGAGAGTCTATATGTTTTCTGTTTGGTCTTTAAAACAGTAAACTGTCAGAGTTGTCTGGTGCTGTGAAGCCTAATGCCTAACTCGTAACACTGAAGATGTTCCTGTCAGAAGGAAAAATCTTTAAATTAATGGAAACAGCTGAAAAGGATGGCACAAATTAAATTAGATGTGATGATAATACTGCAAATGCTAATTTCAGGGCTTCTTCATCTGGGATTGTAATAACTGAACATTGATGGCTCTGAGCATAGCCTTTTCCTGATTATGAGAAGGCACAACTTTTGAATATGTTAGTAGATCAATGCCTGTTATTTGGGATCTCATCACATAAAATGCTTTAATTGAGCCAAAAGAGAAGAGTAAAAGCACAAAGAATGAGAAGTTTGTGCTTCACTCTCCCATAATTATCTAAGACTTTTCTGACCAAATCTTGTCTCTTGTTTTAAAAGCAGAAAAAACAGCAACATTATTGGCAGTGAAGACAGTACCAGACAGTGCCCTTTGCATGATATATTCCACCTGTCCTCCCAACCTCTGGGAGAAAGATTGATGCCTTTTCAAACTCAGTAGTTTAAGATTTCAGTAGCCAGATTTTTTTAAGAAGGAAATGCTAACAGGGTACAATTTACAGTTATATATAGCTACAGTTCCATAGCCTTTTCCAAGTACTTCGGTCAATTAGCTCTACCCAGTCCTTTTTTTAATTTAGCAGCTACTGGTGTTATGCACTGTCACTGGTATCTTTGGCACAACGCTGAAAATACTTTTACTCAAGTTTCATCCTTGTGCTTCCTAGGGAGAATTTGATTAATGTTAAGATCCTTCCTTGGTTTGGGATTTGATACTGGCAGTTTCATAGACTTCATCTTTTCCAGAGATTCCTACTTTGGCACTGGCAGGATCAGATACTTTGATGCCGACTCTGAAGCATCTGACTTACCCGACTTCTCTTACTTTGTAGTCAATGTGGTCTCAACACCGACCTGTCAATGCCATATCTTTAGCACCATCTTTGGCACTGACTCATTCAGCGCCCTTCCTATTGTCAGAGTCATAGGCTTTTGAGGAATCAGTTCCAGTTTTGACTTTGAAGCTGTTTGGTCTGACAGCATTCATGCCTGCATATTCAGTATTGTTGACTCCACATCTGTTAGAGCCAATAGAACCAACCTGGAGGTTTCTGGTTCCAGTGGATTCAGCACTTGTCTTCAAATATACCGAAAGGATGGTAGGTAGGCCTACTATGTAGTCAGGGGATGCTCCAGTGACTTTCCCTCCATCCCTCAGCACCAGCCAATTTTCAGCCTCATCTACTCATCATTCTACACAAGGACAGGACAGATCCGAAGGTCTTAAGCTGTCCATGTGCAAGAGTCATCATGAGTCTTTGGATATTTCAGATGAGTCCCCTCCAGAGTTACCAGCTACCATGAAAACATACGTGTAACAGAAGGCACATTGATTCCCCTATAGAGTCTTTCATCCCAAATACTGACTTTTGATGAAATTTTAGACTGAATGTGGCAGAGGGGTACTTGGCCACCCAATCCCTTCCCTGTTTGAGGAGGTTCTCTTCACGGTCTTCAGATTTGCTCCTTTTATTTTTTGGGTAATCCCTCCCACTGACCACATGATGGATCTGGTAGTAAAGGGAGCATGGTTGGAGCCCTACTTGGTGGAAAGCATCCTGGCGAATTCAGACAAGATTCTTTGCTCACCTAAGGACAGACCACATTGGAGCCAGGACCCTTTGGTAAACTATTGAAGCAGCATCCACCAAGAAGGAACTGTCTGATGATAATCCAGTAGCCCATTCATCCTAACAAGAAGTCTAGGATGATGGCTCACATGGAAAGTGAGCATATGCTTTGGGGATGTTTGTCCTTAGAGTATTGAATTAACTTATATGTCTATAGATTCCAAAGAGATGTAGCATAGCAAAGCAAATATTAAACTGTTTGAGGGAGCCTGCTACTTCTGACACTCAAACGCAACTCATAACTCATGTGGCAACCATGCTAACTATTTCCAAACTCTCCATTATGCTGTTGCGTAATGCCACTGATGAAGCAGTCAGAGTAGCAGGCAGTGGTATAATGATGACACCATGCATGGCTCCACTAGGGCTATTTTGTTGAAAGCTTCAAGGCCGTCAGCCTCAGTGGTTTGCTTTGAGATGCATCAGAACTCCTTTTCTAGGAAGCAAAAGGGGTCCAAACTGTTGTGTTTTTAAAAAGTCCCACACTTATATTCAACTTCTGTTCAGATGAGGTCCCTTTAACACTTCCCCAGGGATAGAGGGAGGTATGCATGGCCACAGATTCAGTGGTCCATTTTCTGTGAAGCAACCTTAGCATTCCTGAAGCATTGCCTGATTGCTCCTCACTGGAGGCATTTGAGTGCAGGCTGTATCAGTCACTTAGTATAACTGGCTGAGGAGCATAATATCCAGAAGCTATGTCATTCAAGTCGCCAGAACTCCAAGAGTGTTGTCCCTGCCACTGCCAGGCATGCCATCCCACCAATTTAGGGCAGGGGCCCAGGATATCATAAATCTCCTTTAGAAAAGAGCAATTCAAGAGGTACCGCTAGACCAGAAATGGTCTGGAGTTTATTCCAAATTCTTTTTAGTTCTGAAAAGGACCTTCAGGACCATTATAGACTTAAAATGCCTAAATCAGTATGTGAGAAAGACAGGATTCCAGATGCTCACACTGCAAACCATTCTTCTATGAGCATGGGGTGGAGGACTGACTGTGCAGTTTCAGGATGTTTGCCTTCACATAAAAATCGCCAGGGAGTCCAGAAGGCGTCTACACTTCCAATTAGAAGCCAGCCAATATCAGTTTCTTGCCTTGCCTTTTGGTCTCACTATAGCACTCAGATATTCAGAAAATGTGGTTATTGGAGCCCACCTGTGAATGAGAAGGATTTGCATATTCCTATATCTGGATGATTGGCTCTTGACTGCTACAACAAAGGCTTACTTATCAACCAGAGACTGTATGCTTCATTTGTGTCTGACCTTGAGCATCTTAGTAAAGATGGAAGTTTCAGCTAGAATATCTTCAAACTTTGTTTTTCATAGAGTGCTATGTAGACATAAGATCATGTGTTGGCAAACTTCCAGAGGAAAGAGTTATATTATGATATAATATAATATATTAATATTATGATTTGTAGTTTCAACTCTTCTGGCCATTCGTTGTTCACCAGCTTCTCTTATTTTAAAAATTCTTAGTAACATGATGACTGTTGTTATACTCAAGATTTTATATGATGGTGCTATAGTGGATTCTAAGCATGCCACCATCTCAATCAATAGACTCTATGACAGAGTTTACAGTTGACATTTAATGTTGTGGAAACATTTTCCCTTCCCCTTCTCAAGGCCACAGTAACCACAGATGCCTCTTCTCTGGGGTTAGAAAGATAAACTGTCCTATGACTGCCAAAGGTGGTTTAAAAAACTAATCAAAAGATCTGTGTAAAAACTGAAACACACCCCCACAAACTACTAAATTATGCTCTTCAGAGTAAAATAAAAAAATGTAATTGTTAAGACTTAAAATGAGATGTAAAGCAGTAAAACAAAGCCCTTGTTGATTTGTATATGATAAGCACTTCTGGCTAAAAGCCTTCCTCAGATCTTGATCTTGCTCCCATTGTGCTAATACTAGGCTCGAATAACTGTTCATACAAGGAGTTCCCATGGCTACCTCCCAGCATTGCCAAGAGTATTCCTTCTCATAGATAAAAACACTGTTTTCAAGAATAAGTTCCAAACGTGTACATATTAGATCAATGTTCACATTCATATCCCTCAGAACCACTGTATTCCTGATGGCTTCAACCCCATAGGTTTTAGGAATAACTGTGAAGAGTCTAGTGATGTCCGTGGTTATGAACATCATCTCCGAGTAGTCTTCATTGGTATTCATGATGGAATATAGTTTGATAAGAAAGCTGCTTGTATCTGTCAATACTGTGATAGCTTGTGGTAACAGAAGTTCTTCGTGTTTCACTGTTGCAGTCATTACATTTGGGTTATATGCTTGCAGGTAGCCCTCAGTCGGCCTGATTAACAAAGTCTTGGGTCCTGCGTCGGTTGCTGTCCCTTCTTCCATGACGTCAGGACATCAGGGGTATAAAACATGCAGCCGATGCCATTACATCAGTCTTTCTTGCCTTGCGGTGCCCAAAGCAGAAGCAGTTCGCAAGTGCTGGTCAGCCAACTCCTGAAATTTTTGTTTTCGAGTTTCAGAACCGAAGTCTTCAACTAAAGCTAAGTACCCCGTTGGGGAAACCTTTTCTTGCTCCTTACCGATGTTAGTAAAAGTTAATAATTGCATTACTAGTAGAAATCAAATACCTCATAAAGATTTTCATTCATACTGTATTCCTTGCCTAGGCCCTGACCACGACATACCTTGCTGTCAGTTTTGTGCTTTATTTAATCAACGTACTGTCCATCGTCGGTACATTTTCACCTCTAAATATTATGGTTCTCGGTTTAATTATCCTGAAATGTCATCTGTTAGCCATCTAACTACCGGGATTCTGAAAAAAACGCAAAGATAAAGACAGAGACAGGCCGCAGAGTTCCAAAACTGCCGACGACGCTTCTCCTAAGCTAGTCACCAGTTCGCCGGTACTCAGTGAGGTACTTTTTCAGCCCCTGATACCCGCTACTTCTGATTAGCAGGCCTCTACTGAGACCCATTTGGAGTCTGGTATGCCACGAGATGCTTCAACTATGGAACCCGCGGATGTCTCTACCTTCGATGGGTCTGGAGCCACTGTGCAGGCACCAACTTCTGAGGGTGTATTCAGGCCTACAGACTTGCATATTAAACCGATGCCCCCTTCTTCAATTAGGCCTAAATCTCAAACCATGCCTAAAAAAAACGACGTCCAGGCCACATGTTCAGGGCTCTATGCCTAAAAATCAAATAATAAGAATGGCTGAAGATCTAATAACTGTAATCTGGGGTAGCCAACCCCCCCCTTCTAAGAGGCCTAGGACTGAAGTTGTTTATGAATCTTCTGACCAGGATTCTGTTTTTTCTGATTCTTTTGATGATCTGGATTTGCCCTTATTCTATTTGCAATGGTGATGGACAGGTTGACTGGATTTGCCCTTATTCTATTTGCAATGGTGATGGACAGGTTGACAGACGAGATCAGACAGGAGTCCCCATGGACTATGATGTTTGCAGATGACATTGTGATCTGTAGTGATTGTAGGGAACAGGTGGAGGAGACCCTGGAGAGATGGAGATATGCTCTAGAGAGAAGAGGAATGAAGGTTAGCAGGACTAAGACAGAATATATGTGTTTGAATGAGAGGGGAGGATAGAGGAATGGTGAGGATACAAGGAGTAGAGGTGGCGAAGGTGGATGAGTTTAAATACTTGGGGTCAATAGTTCAGAGTAACGGTGAGTGTGGAAGAGAGGTGAAGAAGAGAGTGCAGGCAGGATTGAGTGGGTGGAGACGAGTGTCAGGAGTGATTTGTGACAGACGAGTACCTGTAAGAGTGAAAGGGAAGGTCTACAAGAGGGTAGTGAGACCAGCTATGTTATATGGGTTGGAGACAGTGGCATTGACAAAAAGGCAGGAGTTTGAGCTGGATGTGGCAGAGTTAAAGATGTTAAGATTTGCACTGGGTGTGATGAGGGTGGACAGGATTAATAAGTATATTAGAGGGTCAGCCCAGGTTGGAAGGTTTGGAGACAAAGCCAGAGAGGCAAGATTACGTTGGTTTGGACATGTGCTGAGAAGGGATGCGGAGTATATTGGGAAAAAGATGCTAAGGATGAAGCTACCAGGTAACAGGAAAAGAGAAAGGCCTAAGATAAGGTTTATGGATGTAGTGAGAGAGGACATGCAGGTGGTTGGTGTGACAGAGCAAGATGCAGAGGACAGGAAGAAATGGAAACAGGTGATCTGCTGTGGCGACCCCTAATGGGAACAGCCGAAAGAAGATGATGATGATCTGGATTTGCCCTTATCCACTTATGAGGATTCTGATGCAGAGGACTCCATTCCCTCTGCTTCCCCTCCAGAGGATTTTTCTTTTGGGGAAACCTTACATACCTTAAGGGAGCATTTCCACTGGGAAAGCCAGGATTTTTCTGATTCAAAAAAGAGGCTTAGGGATTTCTTACTCCTACCTCAGGATAGGCCTTTAGCTTTTCCTCGTATACTAGACATCATTGACAATGCTTTTTCAGAATCTAGTTTGGCCCCTGATTCCTTGCCTCCTGCTCAACCTGACAGATACTACAGGGTCCCTTTTTAAACATCCTATTGCGGATCCAGAGACTATTTCACAGGGGCCCAAGGGCATTAAGGCTTCTACTGCTAAAACTCCTACCCCTTCTGATAGAGACTCCAGGGAGCTGGATAGATGGGGTAAGAAGGTTTATACTTCTGCAACCTTGGCCATTAGGGCTTTAAACTGCCAATTTCATATGTTAAAGTATCAGCAACATGTTATTGGGTTGCTTAAACAGAAAATAAAGAATTACAGGATTTAATGCATTCTGCTGAACAAGTTGGAAAACGTTCTTTGCAATGTGGTTTTGATTCTTTAGAGGCCTCTTTCAGGGCTGCTGTTACTGGATCTGTGCTCAGAAGGCATGCTTGGCTTAAGGAGCAATCTTTGCCTGATCATGTTAAAGCTAAATTGTTGGATGCTCCCTTAAATCAGGGCCGCCTGTTTGGCAATAAGGCTGAGGAAGTTCTTAAAAAGATGGAAGATAAAGCTAAATCTATGCAAACTGTTAAAAGATTTCTTACAAGTTCAGCCTCCTTGATTTAGTAGGCACTGGCCCCCTAAGAATTGGTCCTTTCCAGCCCCTTCCAGGTCTTCTCAAGCCAAACCCAGACACAGCAAAAACCCCAGGTTTCAGTCCCAGGGGACACACAGGACTAAGCAGTGGGGGGCCTCCACTTCCAAATCTGGGAGTAATAAGACTCCCCATTATGGTAAACTGTCTCAATGACTTCTTTTTAAAATTTCCAAGCACTTATCAACTGACTGCCCCATGTGGGGAAAGATTGCTCTTCATGCAAAGAACTGGGAACTCATTACCCAGGACAAATGGGTTTTAAAAGTGTCCCAGGGATACAGATTTCACTTCCACACATTGCCAATGCCAAGCGGGTGGCCGGACCTACCCCCAAGTCAGTGCCAGAGGCCCAAAAACAAGTACTTTCTCTTAAGCATGGAGGCTATTCAACTGATACCAGAAGAGGAAAAAGGACAAGGTTTCTACTCAAGACTTTTCCTGGTACCCAGAAAAGACAATTTATGGCGTCCTATCCTGGACCTGTCTACTCTAAACACCTTTTTGGAGATTCCAAAATTCAAGATGCTGACTCTTCACCAGTTACTTCCTATGCTAGGCAAAGATGCCTGGCTGGCAACACTAGATTTAAAAGAAGCATACCTGCACATCCCAATCAGGGAATCTTGCAGAAGATAACTATGCTTCAAAGCAGGGTACACGCACTATCAGTTCTCTGCATTGCCCTTTGGCTTATCTACTGCGCCCAGGGTATTCACAAAGTGCCTAGCTCCAGTTATTGCATTTTGCAGGCAAAGAAATATTCAAATATACCCATACCTGGACGGTTGTCTAATTCAGGCAGAAAGCCAGGACATAGTTTTGATTCATCTGGCCTTTGTACAAAGGATTCTAACTTGTCTGGGGTACACCATAAACGAAAAGAAATCACACCTGGTACCCTGTCAACAAATTATATTCCTGGGAGCAAGCTTGAATACAACTTCTCAGATGGCTTATCTCACGCCAAAGAAACAAATTCATTTGACAACCTACTTCAAACAGGTGGCCACAAAAACCCTGCTATCTGCAAGACAAAAACTGCAAGCCTTGTGGGGTTCATGGCCTCCTGCATCCTTCTAATTCTATATGCAAGACTGCATATGAGGAAACTACAGTGGTATCTAAAAAGCCTATGGTGTCAACATTCTCAGGATCTAGAAGCAATGATTCCTATCATACCTTGTATACGCCTAGAGTTCCTTTGGTAGGCAGAGGCTTGCCACCTAAGCAAGGAACTACCTTTCACACCACCCCCTGCCGCCCAAACCCTAACAGATGCATCAGTCTATGCATGGGGTGCTCACCTGGCAGGGAAGTGCATTCAGGGCAAATGGAACCCAAATCAAATGCACCTGCATATCTATCAAAAAGAGATGTTAGCTGTACAGAATGCTGTGACTGCCTTCAAGTACCACATTCTTCCAGGACAACTAATGGTAAAGACAGACAACACCACTGTTATGTGGTACATAAACAAGCAGAGGGATACACATTCTTGCCCCCCTCTGCAGACTCGCCATGGCATTGTGGAACACAGCCTTGGGCTCCCAAGTGCACCTACAAGCTCAATTCCTGCCAGGAAAATTAAATACACTGGCAGACGGACTAAGCAGAAACCTCATAGACCCACACGAGTGGAAACTGGAGTCAAGGATTTTCAACATGTGACAAGCAAATGGTGGTGCCTAGATATAGAACTGTTTGCCTCTCTCCAGAACTAACAATTGGACAAATTTTGCACAATGACTCCCCACAAACAAGCCTGGAAAGTGGATGCTCTGTCCTTCAGCTGGAAAAAGCTATCAGTCTATGCCTTCCCCCCTCTGCCTTTGCTCTCCAAAGTACTACTAAAAATCAAACAGGACAAACCAAGTGTGATTTTGATTCCTCCAGACTGGCCACACCAACACTGGTACCCCCTCCTGCGCAGTCTATCACGGTTACCCCCATGGCACCTGCCTCAGACTCTTTCCCTGATGTCCTTCAAGGATGCATCTGCAGTCATAACAAATGGGGTTGTCCTGTCGTCAGGCAGCCCTTCGGTCGGCCGGATTCCAAAGTCTGGGTCTGGCTTCGGCTGGTGTCGCACTTCACCCAACGTCATCTCTGCTGGTCTTCGGGTATAAAGGCATCAGCCGACGCCATTTTCCCCAGTCTTTCTTGCCGCGTGCTACCAAGCAGAAGCTGTTCGCAAGTGCCGGTCGGTCAGATCCAGAGATTACTACTACCGAATACTACTTCGAAGACTTCTAAATTTATTATTTATTTATTTTTATTTATTTAACATTTGTTGACCGGGAATGTCCGACTAGGTTCCACAGAGCCTGTTTTCAGCGGAGGCCCGGGGAGAAATGCTCCAGATGCATGTCTTTGCAATGTGGGAGGAAACCGGAGTACCTGGAGGAAACCCACGCGAACACAGGGAGAACATGCAAACTCCACACAGAAGGCACCCCAGCCGAGAATCGAACCGGAGAACCTCTTGCTGTGAGGCGACAACGTTAACCGCTGCACCACTGTGCCGCCCACTGGTCTAGCAGCACCACGTGCTGGGGTAGAGACATCCAAAGGAATGGTGTCC
This sequence comes from Protopterus annectens, assembly GCF_019279795.1. NCBI lineage: Eukaryota > Metazoa > Chordata > Ceratodontiformes > Protopteridae > Protopterus > Protopterus annectens. The sequence goes on along the minus strand of NC_056725.1, from coordinate 1,952,587,126 downwards.
GATAATTCTAAAGGAACCACAGTAGTAGGCAAAACTTCAGAGGCCGATTCAACAAGGGTAGCAGGAGCCACGGTAGTAGTCATGGATGCCCAGTTCCAGTACTCAAATGCTTACTCTGGCAGAGGATCTCATCTCTTTAATAAGGGGATCCCAATCTCACCCAGACAGGGCCTCTCAGCCTCCTGAAAAGAGACCTAGAGCAGAGCCCCCCCTAAAAAGCTAAGTACCCCGTTGGGGACTCTTTCTTGCCTCAGCCGATGTCAGAAAAAGTAAATAACTGTTTAACTTGTGGGAAACAAATACCTCATAAAGATTTCCACTCTTACTGCTTACCTTGTTTAGGCCCAGACCACGACGTAGCAGCCTGTTTAGCCTGTGCTTCCTTCAACCGACGAACGCTTAGGCGTCGGTCGGAGTTCGCTGAACAGTTTTTCGGCTCAGACTTTGCGTACATTATGCCGTCGGATCCTCCGACGTCTCAAATTGTTAAAAAACGCAAAGAAAGACCGACACTCGCGGTCCGCGGTTTCGGCCGAAACCACGGTTAAGCAAACCGCGAGTGTCTCGGTTTCGGCCGAAACCGAGCAAACGGGTCAATCTTCAGCCAAATCCATGACTACTACCGAGGCTCCTGCTACCCTTGTTGAATCGGCCTCTGAAGTTTTGCCTACTACTGTGGTTCCTTTAGAATTATCGGACACCATTCCTTTGGATGTCTCTACCCCAGCACGTGGTGCTGCTAGGCCTCCTGCAGCCATGTCTATTAAGGCCTTTGCCAGGGCTAAAGCAGCCAAAACTGCTAAATCATTGCCTGTTAAGCCCCCCTCACACAGGCCCAGTTCCAGTACTCAAATGCTTACTCTGGCAGAGGATCTCATCTCTTTAATAAGGGGATCCCAATCTCACCCAGACAGGGCCTCTCAGCCTCCTGAAAAGAGACCCAGAGCAGAGCCCCCAGAACCAGTGTCCTCAGATGATTCTTCTAATGACTCAGACATTACAGACCAACCAGAGGCTCCTTTGTCTACTTATGAAGATTCCGATGCTGAGGAATCTATTCCATCTGCCTCTCCACCAGAGGAATTTTCCTTTGGAGAAACATTACATGCCATGAGAGAGCAATTCCAATGGCAGGGACAAGATTTCTCAGATTCAAGAAAAAGGCTTAGGACCTTTCCACACTTACCACAACATAGGCCCTTAGCTATACCTCCAGTTCTTCCTGTTGTGGATGATGCATTTAATGATGTTTGCACTGCTCCGGATACTTTACCTCCAGCCCCTGCCAAACTCGATAGATTTTACAGGGTACCGGACACTCATCACCACCTATACAAGGCCCCACTCGCAGATCCTGAGACTATCTCCCAGGGCCCTAAGGCAGTAGCTTCGACCTCAGCAAAGAACCCTCTCCCTTCTGAAAGGGAATCCAGGTCCTTAGAGAGATGGGGTAAGAAAGTTTACACCTCTGCTACCCTCTCAGCTAGAGCTTTGAACTGCCAGTTTCATATGATCCAATACCAAGAGTTTATGCTTGATCAGTTAACTAAGAAACTGTCCTCTGATGATTCCTTAGATAAGAAATATGTTCTAGAAATGGTGAATAACATTCAGCAGGTTAGTAACCATTCTTTAAAATGTGGTTATGATGCACTGGAGGCTTCATTTAGATCAGCCATGACTGGCACAGTTATAAGAAGGCATGCATGGTTGAAAGAACAGGTCTTGCCGGATCATGTTAAAGCAAAGCTGTTAGATGCTCCTATGGATAAGGCCAGTCTATTTGGTTCTCCTGCCCAGCAAGTAATGAAGAAAATGGAAGAGAAGGCAAAATCTGTACAAACAGTTAAAGATTTCTTACAGGTTCAGCCCCAAGGTTTAGCAGGAACTGGCCTTCTAAAAACTGGTCCTTTCCAGACTCCTCTAAATCTCAGAGAAGCAGGAATAGACGATCCAGAGGCAGAAATCAATCCAGAGGAGGTGCCTACAGAGGACGCCAGTGGCAAGGCAACAACCACCGAGGCACAGACACAACCACTGCCACGGCACCAGGACAATCACAGTGACTTGGCTCTGACACCGCCTACCAGGGAACAGATAGCAGCACCCTTAGGCGGAAAGTTAGCCTTATTTTCAAAGAATTGGCACTATATCACAAAAGACAAGTGGATTCTACAGACTATAGACCAAGGCTACAGGTTTCATTTCCACACCTTACCAGTAAAAAGAGGAATGCCAAACCTACCTCCAAATCAGAAAACAGAAGCTCTAAAACAGATAGCTCAATTAACAGAAATGAGAGCTGTGGAAAGAGTACCACCAACAGAGCAGGGCAAAGGATTCTACTCCAGACTCTTCCTAGTACCAAGAAAAGAGAAAAGTTGGAGATCTATTCTAGACCTGTCCGCCTTAAACACATTCATCATTGTTCCAAAAATTCAAAATGCTGACCTTGCAGCAACTTCTTCCCATGCTGGGCAAGGAGTGTTGGCTGGTAACTCTAGATCTCAAGGAGGCATACCTGCTCGTCCCCATACGACCAAATTGCAGAAGATACCTCAGATTTCTTGCAGGATCAGAGCATTATCAATTCTCAGCATTGCCCTTTGGCTTATCTACTGCGCCCAGAGTATTCACAAAATGCCTGGCATCAGTAATCGCTCATTGCAGGCTACAGGGAATCCAAATTTATCCTTACCTGGACGACTGCCCGATACAAGCGGACAACAAAAGCAAGTTGACAAAAGACTTACAAAGAGTCATTTGCTTACTACAAGCCCTGGGATACACAGTCAATTTAAAAAAATCAAGACTAATACCATCCCAAACAAGAACGTTCTTGGGTGCAGAATTGGACACAGTAAAGCAGATGGCATTCCTAACTGCAGAAAAACAAGAACAACTCCCTCTTTACTTCTTGGCATTAACAAAGCAGAACAAACTAACAGCAAGGAAAGTACTGCAGGCCTTGGGCTTCATGGCATCATGCATAATCCTGGTCCCCCTTGCCAGACTGCACATGAGAAAACTTCAGTGGTACCTAAAGAATTTATGGTCTCAACACAGGCACAGCTTAGAAACCGAAATTCCACTAATCCCATGCCTGAAACAAGAGTTCCTATGGTGGGCTCAAGCGTGCCAGTCAAACCCAGGCTTGCCCTTCCAAAAATTACAAGCAAGCCAAACCATCACAACGGACGCCTCAGACCTAGGTTGGGGGGCCCACATGCTGGACAAATGCATACAAGGATTATGGACCCCAGATCAACTGCACCTGCACATAAATCAAAAAGAAATGCTCGCAGTAAAATTAGCAATCCAGAATTTCAAACCATTCCTCAAAGAAGGCCATTTGATGATAAGGACAGACAACACCACAGTCATGTGGTACATCAACAAACAGGGAGGCACTCATTCATACCCCCTATGCAGAATGACTCTGGACCTATGGAATATGGCTCTGAGCTACAACATTCAGTTACAGGCAATATTTGTACCGGGGAAAGAAAACATCCTAGCAGACATGTTAAGCAGAACAACCTCGGATGCTCACGAGTGGATGCTACACCAGGACATCTTCAAGGCCATCACACAGAAATGGGGAATGCCACAAATAGACCTATTCGCATCCCCACTCAATCACCAGCTAAAGAAATTCTGCACAAGGACATACCACCCACTTGCATGGAAGGTGGACTCTCTATCCTTCAGTTGGAAAGGCCTGACAGCATATGCATTCCCACTTCTTCCCTTGATGCACAAGGTACTACTGAAAATCAAAGAGGAGCATCCAAGGATAATTCTGATAGCTCCAAATTGGCCAAGACAACACTGGAATCCATTGCTGAGGAGCATGTCTCGGAACAGAGCGTGGACACTACCCCTGATGCCTTTGATGTTAACTCAGAACAACTACAACATCATGCATCCAAATCTACAAACTCTACAACTAACTGCCTGGAACATTACATAACAGCAACTAACCCACATTTATCCCAAAGGGTTAAAGACATTATCCTGGAGGCCCGCAGACCTTCGACTAGAAGGAACTATGCAGGGAAATGGAAAAGGTTTGTCATTTGGAGCACTGAAAGAGGAAAAGATGTGTCAAAGGTAGATGTTGCCAACATCCTGGAGTACTTGGCAGAGCTTCTCCATACAGGCCTGTCCTACTCCTCCATCAAGATACATGCATCAGCTATTTCTGCAGAGTACAGCTTTGATCCCCCTGTCTTCTCTCACCCTCTACTCAGGCAGTTCCTCAGAGGAATCAAGAATGTAAAACCTCCTAGGAAACCACCATTACCAGCATGGGACTTGAACTTTGTGCTAGAAAAACTGACACTCCCTCCATTCGAACCAGCAGCAACAGCAGATCTTCAACAACTATCCTGGAAAACTGCTTTCCTACTGGCAATTACCTCAGCAAGAAGGGTTTCAGAACTACAGGCCTTAATGGCAGTACAACCCTTCCTAATCTTCCATCAAGATAGAGTATCCATGAGAACTAATCCTACATTTATGCCTAAGGTGGTATCCAGAGTGTCTCTAAACCAGGCAATCCACCTACCTACCTTCTTTCCCAATCCACAGAACAAGGGGGAAAGACTGCTGCATACCTTGGATGTACACAGACAGTTACGCTACTACCTGGACAGAACCAAGGGCAATAGAAAATCTGACCAGCTTCTAGTAGCCTATGCAACAGGAAGGGAAGGAAAAGCAGTCTCCAAACAAACAATCTCCAAGTGGATAGGAAATTGCATAAGATTCTGTTACTCCTACCATGGAAAGCCAATTCCACAGAACATAAGACCTCACTCTACAAGGGCTACAGCCACTACCACAGCTTTCTTACGAGGAGTGGCTACCAAGGACATTATTGAGGCGGCTACTTGGACCTCCGTGCATACATTTGCCAAGCATTATAACTTACCTCTATACTCTAGATCCCGAGCAGAGTTTGCCACTGCTGTTCTGCAAGGGATCCTAACTACACCATAATTCTATTTCCTCCTCCCCTAGTTTGGCTATGGTATTCTACCCATTTGTTATGACTGCAGATGCATCCTTGAAGGACATAGTACAGTTTTGTACCTACCATAAATGTAGATGTCCGAACAGGATAGCATCTGCAGTCAGGATTACCCACCCTCCTTCCCCTCTGTGGTACTCCTAGGGTATTTACCCTCCTAATAGCTAGCTGGGGGGGGATCTCTTATGGTGTATTTGTTTGTATATATGTACATACATGCTTATTTTTTGTGTTTGCCTTCTATTTTTTTGGAAACATTGGCATTCATCCAAAATTTAGCTCTCCAAGAGGGCAACTGGCATCTGGGGCAAGAAACACTGAGGAAAATGGCGTCAGCTGATGCCTTTATACCCGAAGACCAGCAGAGATGACGTCGGGTGAAGTGCGACACCAGCCGAAGCCAGACCCAGACTTTGGAATCCGGCCGACCGAAGGGCTGCCTGACGACAGGACAACCCCATTTGTTATGACTGCAGATGCTATCCTGTTCGGACATCTACATTTATGGTAGGTACAAAACTGTACTTTGTCTCAGCAGGTGAACCTGATTCTGCACCCTCAGCTTCTAACACTGAACCTTGCAGCCAGGCTAGTTACATAACCTCTCCTTTACCATCCCTCAGTAAACCTATGATGGATATCATTTTAGAGGCAAGGAGGCCTAGTACTAGAAAATCTTATGCTGAAAAAATGGAAAAGATTCTGTGCCTGGAACCATTCTCAAAGGATGAGCACAGCAGCACCCAATTTACCTCAGATTTTACAATACTTAACTGAGATGCTTCACAAGGCCTTGTCTTTTTCCTCCATTAACATCCATGCCTCAGCCATTTCAGCTCATTGTAACACAGAACCTCCCCTCTTCTCTCATCCACTGCTCAAGCAGTTCCTCAGAGGGGCCAAAAATTTGAGACCACCCAGGAGAGCTCCAACCCCAGCCTGGGACCTTAACTTTGTTTTGGAGAAACTCACGCTACCTCCTTTCAAGCCAGCTGCTACTGCAGACTTAAAATTTCTTTCTTGGAAAACAGCTTTTCTTTTAGCAATCACTTCAGCTAGAAGGGTATCTGAATTACAGACCCTTATGGCAGTGGAGCCTTTCATCATCTTTCATGCGGACAGGGTTTCCCTCAGAACCAATCCATCCTTCATGCCCAAGGTGGTATCCAGTGTGGTTCTTAATCAGTCCATTCATTTGCCAACCTTCTTTCCCAATCCACAGAACAAAAGGGAACAAATACTGCATTCCTTAGATGTGCAGAGACAACTTAGATTCTACTTGGACAGGACTAAACCTCTAAGGAAATCTGAACAACTGCTGGTGGCATTTGCTGCAGGGTGCAGAGGGGAAGGCTATTTCAAAGCAAACCATTTCTAAATGAATAGGCCATTGCATTAATTTCTGCTATAAGCACCATGGAAAACCTGTCCCCCAGGGGATCATAACTCACTCCACCAGGGCTGCATCTACCTCTACAGCCTTTCTCAGAGGTGTCCCTACCAGGGACATCCTAAAAGCTGCTACCTGGAGTTCTGTACATACTTTCACCAAACATTATCATTTGCAAATTTTCTCTAAATCCAGAGCTGGCTTTGCCACTACAGTCTTGCAGGGCCTTATAGCTGGTCCTAATGCTATCTAAATTCCTCCTCCCAGCCATAGCTTTGGGAATCTACCCAAATGTAATGACTGCAACAATGAAACACAAAGAACATAGTACAATTGTGTACACTTACCATAAATGTAGATGTTCGAGTGTATTCACTGTTGCAGTCCTGGTTACCCTCCTTCCAGCCCCCTAACTTCTTTCGGCTATACCTCTACTTTCCTTTACTATGCTTAAAAGCCTTTTTGGTGTATTTGCTTTTTTGTTGGCGGTATTTAATTGTAATTTTATATTTAATTGCTTCCCATTAGGGGGGCTCCTGACATTTGGGGCAAGAAAAACTGATGGAATGGCGTCGGCTGCATGTTTTATACCCCTGACGACCTGATGTCATGGAAGAAGGGACAGCAACCAACGCAGGACCCAAGACTTTGTTAATCAGGTCGACTGAGGGCTACCTGCAAGCAGATATCCCAAATGTAATGACTGCAACAGTGAATACATTCGAACATCTACATTTATGGTAAGTGTACACAACTGTACTGTTCTTCAGTTGTTCCTCAGCATATATTGATAGGGGTTCTATAATCCATCCCCTAACTGCTTACAATGGGGTAAAGTGGTGGATTTTGTATATCCTTGTGGATCTTCGGCAAGCCACTTATAATTGGTAGAGTTGAATTAGTAACTTCAAAAAAGTTGTATATTTCCCTGGTTAACTGCCCAGTCATCAGCAACTCGAAGAGATCTTCTGTCTTAGCCCTGTGGAACCTGATTCTTTATGATATGAGGAAGGCTTTTAGTTGAAAGCGCTTATCATATACAAATCAACAAGGACTTTGTTTTCGTGCTTTACATCTCCTTTTAAGTCTTAACAATTAAAGTTTTTATTTTATTCTGAAGAGCATAATTTTTTAGTAACCTGTGGTGGTGTGTTTCAGTTTTTACACACATCTTCTCTGGGGTTGGGAACATTTCTAGGAGAGAACATCCCAGGGCATGTGGACCAAGCAAGAGACCAGCCTTTACATAAAAGTCTTTGAGAAAAGAACAGTCCTGTTAGGATTGCAGGCCTACCAAGACTGTATTCCACAGGGTGCAATTTCCATTCAGTCAGACAACATATGGCTAGGGTGATCCAGATCCTATCCCCTAAGTCAAGACGTTGTGAGGGAGTGACAATGGGCAAATGTCTTGCACACTTTCTAGTAACAATGCGCATTCTGAGACAAGCTAACTAGAGCACAGGCTCAGTAGATAAGTACTGATATTTCTTGAGTGGTCCCTCAGTCTATCAGCAGCATGTATGGTATTTCACTGCTGAAGCCAGCCTTGTTGTGACCTATTCACCCCCCGACCAATTCCAAATACATGAACTATTTCACCCTCATCCCTCCATAGGGAATGCCACCAAGGGATGCTCTTGTTGTAAAAAACTGGATAATTAAAGAGCTTTAAAGTGAAACAGCAGAAGATCACAGGTTGCATCCTGTTTGTCCACTATACAGGAGAGAGACTTTCCACTGTGATCAGAATTAGTAGAATTTGCTGGCTGCATGGATTAGAGGGATAAATTACTGACTGTTCCCCAGGTGACCTGGGTTTCATTAGGGGACTGGTTCCTAGTGGTATTGACTGGGGAGGGGTGACAGTGACTACTGATGCTGGCTTGTCTGTTCTGGATGGAGTGGCTAGTATGTATCCAGCTTCAGGAGCAACTCCTGTAGATCAGAGCACAGGTTTAAGCTCTATTTTGAAGGTTAGACATGGGTACAGGAGCCTGCCAAGCATAATTAAGTCTCTGGCTTGGCATGATGGGTGTGGGAAACTGTACTTTTGTTAGATACAAATACAGCAAACATTGCACTGCATCTGCCAACCAAGAGGAGCGTTTGAGACTAGAAGGAAACTCTCCAGACTCTTCTTCAGATGGTTGCATATTATTTCTGACTCTCACCTCCCGTACCTGTTTTTCTTGGACACCAAGAAGTAGGAAAATAAACTGGTCAGTGGGATGAGGACTTGATGACCCCAGGGTGACAAAGGGTAGAAAATATCATAAAAAAGTAGAAATGGAAACTAAGAAACTTGAAGAAGGTGACATAATAGAAAACTTTCCAACACACTGAGTCTTCTCATTAGTAGTGCCACCTAAACAAAATAATTTTGATGAAGTTCATATGCTTGTAGTTATGAGCAAAGCACACTGCTACTGTAAGAAAAAGATGTATTTCACCATCGATAGATGATCGTATTCTGCACCTGAATGGATCATCTGTGTCCAGCAGACTTAAACACTGGCTACCATCAAACTGGGTTTATTCACTAATAGAAAGTGCATCACCAGCTTTTCTGCACATTTAGGGATTAGCTGGTGCAAGAGACTTAACATTGGGATTAACACTACTACTGAGGATTTCCAGAATAATATTCAGTATGTGGGGCAAGGCATATCAAGAGTTAGTATTTTGTTTGTGTGTGTTTGTGTGGGGCTGGGGTGTGTGTGGCAAAACGTAGATGGACCATCATATTACTTTAAAGACACTCTTCCAAAGGCTGAGAGACAGTGGTCTGGCTCTTAAAGACAATTCTTAGTCTGTCAAAAGCAAATTACAGTTCTTATGGTTTATCCTTTCATTCCACACAATCTCACAGGACACCGTTCGTGTAGCTACTACAACAGTTTAGGCTTCCATGCCTGAGGAGCAAACAGCAGTTGGAAGTTTATTAAAAAATGGTTAGTCACTGTGATAGATTAATGCCAACCTTGCAAACAGTTGGAGAGCTAGAACCCTGTGATCGATTTATTCTAAATGCAGCAAATAAGAGCCATTATGAAATCTAACAAGAAATTAATGTCACTGAATTGGATAGAAACACAATCAGGCACTTGAAAAAATAAAATTGTTTAACATTAGACAAAGCAGTGGCATGTCTGGCTTTCTAAGATGGCTCCACACTGATCAACAGCTTAATTTCAGTTGTCCCAATTTGAAAGCAGAAACAGAGAAATAACAGCAAGTGAGATTTCCATTTTGGGTAAAATTCACTTCCTGGCTAATAATTATACTGCTTGGTAGCCAGCAAGAAGAAATTTAGAAAATCTGAAAGAAAATTAGCCAGAAAAAGTGAGGAACAAACAATGATTGGGAAGAATCCTGCAGCTGTTTAGTAAAAAGCAATTCAAGCTTCAGCTGTGGTACAAGAGACGGCTTCCAGTTAATTAGAGGAAAAAATAAATAAAATGTACTCAGAGATGATTAAAACACATGAGACATTGAAGGCATATATCAACTCAAATAACAAAGGGCTAAAGAATATAGAAGAAGCTTCAACTATTTAAATGAATTGATAAAAGCGCAAAAAGTAGAGGTTAAAATGACAGATTATTGGGCTTCTCAAGAAGAGTTTCTTTCAAAAAATGGCGATGTTAGAAGACAGAGCATATACTGAAAACCTGGAGGAGAACAGACTGTATTAATTTTATGAAAGCACAAATTAACAACTAGACTGGTGTTCCACAACTGAATTTGTTAATTGAAAGGGCACATTGAGTGTTCACTGCAAACCTAACTGTGAGAAAACAGCCCAGACCTATATTAGTAAATATGCAGCCATACCAGCAGAGTTTATTCTGACAAAAGTGCAGCAGAAGGGAAAATTATTAAAAAATGGAGACAAAAGAGTGTTAGTGGGAAATGTTAATCCACTGTACACCAGGCAGATGAGAAGCAAATTTATCCCAACTCAGTCAATCATGAGGGAGTTGGGCACCCTGGTAAATAGCAGCCTGACTTTTGACCACCGTGTTGCTTCCGTGGTACAGAAAGCCTTCTACATGGCCCACCTAATAAGTAATCTCATCCAGGGACAAGGAGGCCATACCATCCCTGTATTCTTCCTTTATAAGGGCCATTATTGAGTACAATGTACTTTTTGGCATGTACCTCGTAAAGCACATGCAGCAGATGGAGAGACCACAGAGGTTCCTCACCAGGAGAATCCAAGGCCTCAAACATCTACCAGGCTAAAAGCCCTGTTGCACTACTCGGTTTCATACAGACTCCTCAGAGGTGACCTCTGTCTGGCATACAAGGCGATCATGGACCCCACTTTGGGACTGCTGCATATCCACAAGTCAAGCTCCACTCGAGTAACCCACACGTGCAGCCTCAACCTGGTCTGTGACATCAGCAAGGCTTGTTGGTGGGACAGGTTTCTATGCCAGAGACTCCCTCATCTATGGAATAGACTCCCTCTCCAGATCAAGCAGAGTACCTCTTTACCCCTTTTTTAGCACATCCTAGATAACTGGATGGGAAACAGAAAATATACCCCTGGGATTCCACCCATATCCCTGCTGGACAAGGGCATTAGGTGCTGATTTGTCTAAACATGGGCTAAATTCTTGGCTAGGCTTATAAGGGCCTCAGGCCCAGTAGCCTAGTAACCTCCAATGATCCAACAATCAGGGAATGTCAAGAGGCAGGTGTGAGATTCAAACTGTTGTATCCAGCTGTCTTCAGAATATTTTTCCTGGAGGATCAGTCATTTTTTGAAGCAGAACAGGCTAAAGAGGAAATAAAAACAGACCGCCTTCTGTGTGGAGTCTGCATGTCCTCCCCACGGCCGAGTGGCGTTCGAAAGACATGTGTGAATGGGGGTGCCTTCATTGAAGGTTGGGCATCGGGCTGGCACCTTGGCACCATAAAAATCTACTGCCAGTCATTAGCAGACCTTATTTCCACTGTGGCGACCCCTAACTGGGAAAAGCCAAAAGAAGAACAACAATAAAAAAAATGTGAAGCAGCAAACAGAAGGGGACTCTGCTTCTCATTCTTCTGAGACTTTGCAGTGAAACGTTTTCCAATTTTCCAAAGGAAAATGCTTGAAAGACAGAAAAAAGCATAAGGGTTTACTAGAAGAATCAGGACTTTAAACCATAGTTTGGTGTTTGATGCTAGGAGAAGGAGATGAACAGGATGAAGACCAGTAACACTAAAATTAGTAAATAAATGGGAGACTGTAAAGCATCACTTACATTTGTGAAGTATGGCTTTGCAAGGAAAAAGTGGCCGAGGAAGAGTGAACTTTCTGATTTTATTAAACTTGTGGGTAGACTTTATATATCCAACTTCATGTCATTAATGGTTAGAAGGACACTAAAAGAAAAAAATAACTGTAATTAAAGCAAATTATGTTCTTATTAGTATTCGTTTAAAGCATTTCATGATATAAACTGCATGTTATATAGTAAAGCAGTTATGTATAACGTTAATCAGAGAAGTTTTAAATGTGGGGTCAGTCTTTTCAGTGACAGCTGTATGTATTAAATATGTTAAAGCAAGCAAGCAAGAACCTTTCTTTTAGTCATGAGAAATGCCTGCTTTACAGTGCTGTAAAAGAAGAAGGGATGGACAGATGCAAGTTTAAGTTAATATGCTATGATCGTTGGCTGCCGGGGTGGGGGGCGTGGTGTAAAAGTGCATTTATTATATTATAGAATTACAGTAGTGTATTTTAGTTTTACAGGGGCGGATGTCTAGATTAATGCCTCTAGCCTAAGCTATAAGCAAGTGTTTTGCAAGCAAATAGACTTGAAAAATAAGACAAAGTAATGAATCCATGAAAAATGCTAAGTTTCTTGCATCTGCAAAGATATTAGTTTGTTTTTCCCATTAGAAATGTTCTCAATAGGAGTCAAGAAGTGTACATCTGAAGGCAGTCATACATTCTACTCAGACTGAAATTTATAAAGATTCCTTCATGCAGCTCTAGAGATATTAGCTGTTTTTTTTCTCATTGCTGATGACTTTTACATGGGGACTAGCTGGCTGTAGGTGCAAGCAGTTAATCTTGAGAGCTCTGAGCATTCTTTGAAGGAAATGCAAACTTTAAGGGTACAATGGCAAACAGATCAGTAAAATTAAAGTTTGAAATTATGGGAACTGAATAAGAGATAGCAACCTCCCTACCAGCCTTACTACTTTAATGTACCCAATAGAACAGTGTACAGTTTAGTTTGATTTAGAGATAGGCAGCACACTTTGTCTTAGGGCTAGGGGTTAATGTTTTCTGAAGGCATACAAACTGGCTTTTGCATCTGGGAGAGGACCGGAGATATGAAAAGAACAAGCACCAATTGGAGCAAGTGGGAACACAAGTTGTAATATGGGCTTTGGCATGGGTAACCTTACTTTTAGATTAGGTAATGCCTGTAAGTGCACCTGTTGATTTGGAGCAGTTTTTTTCCTATCTGGAGGGTTACATTTTATTTTTTGAAAATGTACATAGTTTTGTGTCTTTATTCTAACTTAACAGGTGTTCTCAAAATGTATTTAGATTTTGTTTGAGGGTTTTCATTAAAACAAAAATATTGAACAATTGGCATATATTCAAAAGGAGATGAGAAGAAATAACTATATAAAAGAGCAGCCCACCACACATTAGTGTGTGCATGTAAGACAAAATTTGGAAATACACATTCAGAAAGCTGTCATGATTACTGTGTGGGATCGGGACATTAGCTTTTTATCATAATGGCTTCCCTATCCATATTATCTTGGAACATAAATGGCCTTACAGGTATAGACAAAAAGGAAAGAGTATTTAATTGTATTAAGAAATACAGAGTGCAAATAGCAGTGTTGTAGGAGATACATATGGAAAGAAATGAGCATGTGAATTTGACAAAGAAAGGATTTCAGGATGGATATTCAGCAGAATATCACAGACATAAGAAAGGGGAAGTAAAAACACTGACTGCTAGAGGGGCTCAAGTAGTGAAAAAAGAGGAGAAAAGAACAGTAATGGTAGATTTGTGGTAGTAAGGGGCTATTGGCAAAGAAAGAAGATTACACTGGCATGTATTTATATTGCACCAAAAACTGCCATTAAGGAACAAGAACATTTTGGCAGAAATAATCAGCTTTCAGCAGGAATTATTACTTATTGGTAGGCACTGGGACTTGATTTGCAGTAGTGAGGATGTATCAAAGGGACATAGAAGGGAAAATGTAATAGCTGAGCATAGATTTCTGAAGAAATTTATGAAAGTATTTTGTATGGAAGGTATGAATTCAGTGGTATGAACTCCAATATAATTTACATAGTATTCCCCAAGGTACAATAAATGGAATAGACTGTATAGAAATTGTATATGTTCATCGTATTGATGACTGTTGCAGTAGCCTTAGTTATATGGGTCCTATCCTGAAAAGGATTTAACAGCTGGAGAGCTTCCAAAGCTTCAGGGCACCTTTCATCTACCCCATTTACCAGGCAGCTTGAGCTGAGCTGACTAAAAGACAAGTTTGGGTGCCAAGCCCTTCTGAGCTTTACTGCTGCTGAAGAGTGCTCTCCTCTGAGGCTTTTGAGGATCGACGTTTGGCTTGTGTTCTTCCTTTGCTGGGCAGATAAGTTCCCTTTGAGGGAAAAAAAAACTTCCATTTACGAATTTTGCTTATTATTTATACTTTCCTCTTCAGGAAAATTATTTAAAGCTAGGAGTGTGTGTTTTAATGGACTATCACAAGACTGTGCTGTACTTTAAAACAGAAAAACTCTTTTTTTCCTGTCATTTTAAAGGTTGTTTAAACTAAATGAAAACCATTTTTCGGTGGAGAAATTGTGATTAGTTTACCTCATGGGGTGTTTTAAAGTGCTTTTTGTAAAAGTGACTTTTAAAGATTTTTATTTTTATTGGCATTTGCTACTTGTTTTCCCCAGGAAATTGTCACCATTTTCGGCTTGACCATGGAGGAAACTGTTGGTCCCACAGTCTATTCTTTTTCCAGCCATAGAAAGAAAAAGTTAAGCAAACAGCCTTTGCCATCTCAGCAGGCTAACATTTTGCTTCAGCTGTAAGTAGGTGACTCTGCTGCGGCCATTTGTACCTTAGACCACACATCTTGTACCCCAAATCCTTCTGGTGTAGCACCTACAGACACTATGGAATGGGGGTTAGCTTTGTCTTCTGTGGCTGTTGGTAGTCCCCTCAGTGGGCAAGTGAGAACCACTCTTGCTGATTCTGGGAGAGGACATAGGGAAGGCTTCCCTGTTTTGTCAAAATGCTGTGCCCATCCCTAGGGAAGATGTTGCTGTCACTAATAACACTGTTGGCACCATTTTCCTGTAAAAAAGAAACAGAAAACTAAGTATGTATGTATTCCTCCTCAAATATCCTTAGACAGGAGTAGTTTACTATGTCTGGCTCAGGGTTTAATTCAGGCTGTTGATCTTTCTTGTAAGCTAGTTTCTAGTAAAAGAAAGAGGGATACTTCATTTCTTGAAGAAATTCAAGATTCTGAATCTGGACAGGACGAAGGGACAGATGCAGGGTTTTCTCTTCAGATTTCTGATTGAGACATGGAGGAGAGCTCAGATTCTGATTCTTCCTGGGGGGAATCTCTTTGTCTTGGGCTATTTGTAGAATTTGCCAGTTTTCAAAGGGCTTTTCAGTCCCCCAGAAAATACTATGAACTGTTACAGAAGGAATTTCCAGAATGTGCACCGTTTCCTTCAGTTTTGTCCATCTTTGAGGATCTGTGTATTACTGCTTGCAGCGTACCTGACATTCAGCCAGCTGCCCCTAAAAAAAGCAGATAGAATGTATGAAGTTCCTTAATCTTTAAATTGTTATACACCTTTCCCAAACCTGATCCAGCAGCTATAGCTTTAGTTAATCTTTCTGCTACAAAACACTTTGTCAATTCCAGTCCTACTAATTCTGATAAGGATGAGAAGATTATTAATTATGGGAAAAAAGTATAAGCTTTTGCAACTTTGATTTTCAGAATTTTGAATTTCCAGGTTCAAATGTTAAGGTTTGTCCTGACTAATTGTGAAGGTATGAGGAGTGTTTTGACAGCTGCTTCTTCTTGTGAGGAAAAATGTGCTTTAAATAATTTAATTTATTTTATTGTTCAAGTCGCTACTCATTGTACAGAGTATCTGTATGACTCCTTTGATACTTCTTTAAAGGCTATGGCCACTGGTACTCTTTTGAGGAGATTTGCATGACTGCTTTCATCCAGATGATGTTAAAAATAAGATTTTAATTTCTCCTTTGAGTAGAGATTTAGTGTTTGGCCCCCTCTTCCGCAGAGGTGATCAAAAAGTGTGATGAAAGGGGTAGGCTGATACAGGGACTCTCTAAGATTTTTCACCCCTCCTTTTCCAAATTTTCAAAATGATTCTCTAACTCCTGATCCGATTTTGATAAGACACAAAATAAATAGTCTCAATAAAATGCAAGTAGACAGATGTTTAAGAAGAAATGGCAAGGGTGTTCCAAGAAGAATTCTGAAACCTCACAAAACTGAGGACAATTCAATAAGTTAGAATGACTTTTTAAGAGACTCTGTTCCTCCTTCCCACTCTTGTACTCCTTTTGTCTTCCAGAAAGTCTGAATCTCCACTTTTTTTCTTTGGCAACAGAGAGTTTCAGACAAATGGATTCTAAAGATCATTCATAATGGTTACAGATGATAATGGGAGGACATTTCTCCTTTCCAGGGTGTAATTCCTCATCCTCCAGACAAGAGTCTCTTATTTCCACCTGTCCTTTATTATATACTGTCCCAAGGAATGATAGAACCAGCCCCCCCCTTCCCAGGTGGGAAATGGGGTTTTATTCAAGGATGTTTTTAGTGCCAAAGAAAGAAAATGCTTGGAAACCAGTTGTGGATTTTTCTTTCCTAAACCTTTTTTGATCGTGTCCAGATTCAAAAAAAGTCACTTCACAGCCTGTTATCTTGTTGTCCTCATTTAGTTTTTCTGGTAATATTAGATCTGAAGTTGTCAATCTTCATTTTTTTTTTCCTTGACCAATGGGGTTTGGTTCTGAGAACTGGAACTGTCTTGGCTGTTTCCACAGCTCGCGCAGGCCAAAAAATTCTCTAACTTCAACCTTACCCACAGTGCATCTCTCCTAGTTACCTCAGATCTCATTTGCTGCTTTCCTGGACAGACGCGTTTGCCTTCGCTCTTGAGCTAAGTGAAATTATTTACTGTTATTTAGTCTTTTCTCACTAAGTTTTAGTTCTAAGTTTACTTCTACTGTTTTCTCTACCCATTTCTTCTTACTTGCATAGTTTGTAATTACCATTGTTGGCATTTTTCCTTTTTCCGTACACTTTGTGTACTTTTTTTCTACCATTGTTGGTAGATTTCTTCCTTTCTATACACATCAGTGTACTCTCTCCCTCTTCTTTATAGCTCTCCAAAAAAAATTCTTGATTTTTTCCTAGTTTGAAACTTTACGAGTGCTTAAATTGCCTGTAATTGCTCCAACCATTTGTTGTGCATGTGTGGAGAAGAGTGTAACTTTTCTTAGTATGGCTGAAAAACCTAAGGGCCCCTCTGGCTTTAAGAAATGCCAGCAGTGTGGCCATGCTTTGTGTGTCTACTGCTTGGCACCTCACCATCTACAGGAAGATTGCAGTATGTGGCATGGCTTTAGCCACAGAGCTTTAGTGGAGAGAAAAAATAAACTGATCTTAAAAGGTTTAATTCCGACTGCCTGCATTGAGGCTGCATCTGTAGGAAAAAGTAAAACTGATATTTTGTCACCTTCCTCCTCTTCCTCTGGGAAGACCAAGAAAAGAAGCAAGCCTGTGCCATCTTCTCCAGTGGTGACTTTCAAAAAAAATTAAAAATTCGATGCCAAAAACTTTCTCAGCTCTGACGGATGTTGATGTTGTGGTGTCTGCACCGACACCCTCCATTGCTTCTAAACCTTCGATGCCGAGGGCTTTTGCACAAATTCAAACTGCTGGTTCGGTTCCACAGATCCAAGCTCCAAGCACTGCAATATTTCTACTTGGAAAAAAACCTAGATGTCAGTATTCCCCATCTGCTGATCCCTTTGCTGGGGAATTAACTGAGGTCTTTTTGCATAGACCCAAGTGTCCTTCTGTGTCCTCTATCCATTCCACCAAAAGGCCCACTTAGACTGACGTGGAGAAAATTTTATGGGAGAGAGGAACTTCAGGTGCTCCCTTGTCTCCCGAACATTCTTTCACCCCATTGACTAATCCTCCTCTAACCTCTTCTGAGGCCTTGGAGATTTCAGCTTCAAATTGTCCGGTATCAGCTGCATCAGTTCAGACAGTCTCTGTTACTTTGGCACCAATTCAAGTTCTAAGTTCTTCAGCTCTGTTGGATCTGTAGACCTCCAGCGACCATAGCTACCTGGTCAGCCCCGAAGGGCAGGAGTTGACTTAAATTTTTTTTAGCCATCTTTGCACCTTAGGGCTTCGGATAGGGTTAGTTTGGTACCAGCTTCTGTCTCAGAGGTGGTCTCATTGGAGCAGGGAATTACATGGTTCCTAGGCAGTCTGTCTTGGTTCTGGGCTTCCTTCCCTCTTCATTGGGGTCAGCCTTCGAGCCTGTGGCGAGGGCCTTGGCTGCTTCAGCCACTCAGTTGACCTCTTCTTCCTCGAATCACATTCCCTCCTTAAATCCAGTTATCCAGTCTGCTGCTCCATTGGGACAGCAAGTGCTAAAACCTCAGGAGACTCAGATTCACATTCTGTCTTCTTCAGATACCTCCCCAGACCATTCCCCTGATGAGGTTCCTCTGAAGAAAAAGTGCAAGAGGAAGCACTTAGATTCTCCGCAGGAATCTACAGGAATCCATCACCAAACAATACTGATTTTGGTGAAGAGGAAGGGTCCCCCAGATCACCACCTGATGAAGTCTCCTTTGGAGACTTCCTGGAAATTTTGAAACAGGAGTGATTGGAAGTTCCAAAACCCTACCCCTGAGGATTCATTATACCTGCAGGTTTTTCTCACTAACCCACCTACCTCTTGGGTGACTCCGGCCACTGATGAACTTATCCAGTTGATTACTCAGCAGGTGTGGAAGGTGCCTGATTCTATTTAGCCTATACCTAGGAGGCCAGACAAAATTTTATCCTGCCCTGAAGATAAACAGTTTTGTGCAACAGGTGTAACAGTAGATGCCATGGTTGTAGTGGTGGCCACGAAAAAGGAACTGGCTGTAGAAAATTCCTCTATCCATCCACCCAGCAGAGAGGCTTGGATGATGGATAGGTTTGGCAAGCAGATTTATGCATCACTGACCTTCATGTTACAGTCTTTGAAGTTTCTGGCACATTTCACCAGGCTTCAAAGGGATCTGATCAAGGAGCTCTTGGATACCCTGACTGAAGCTGTCTCTGAGGAGGTACAAGACAAAGTTGCCTTTCAGTTTAGCTACCATGGAGTCTGTTTCTAGTTCATTCATGTGGCTCATTGCACATGCAGCCGAAGGTACTACCATTTCTCAGTGCACCTTTTGATGGATCATTCTTATTTGGCCGAAAGGTTAGAGAAACATTATCCAGGTGTAAGAAAGGTGGAAAGACCCTTGCTGCTGTGGGCGTACATTTTTCTGCTCCTCAAAGACCCTTTTCCAGGAATCAGGGGGTGGTTGGAAAAATGTGACTCAAAACATCCAGAGGGCCTTTTCTAGACACATGTGGTGAAAGTTCCCGTGGGGCAGAGGAGGAAGCTCTAACAGAAGATAATGCCCATGAGGCAGAGGTGGCCTGCAAAATCAGGGTTTCAGAGATTCATTTAATGGAAAACCCTATCAGTGTTCCTGAATGGTGGCCCGATTGTCTTCCTCTGGAGGCAGTCAGGGGATGCTTATCCCTGCACCTAAATGCCTTGCTAGAAATCACATCAGATACTTGGCTATGGAGGATTATATCCAGAGGCTATGTCATGCCCTTTTCTCTTCCCCCTCCTATTTCCAAAAGAATCCTGGATGTTCCACCCAGTTAGAGGGAACCAACAGTCCTAGACATCCAAAAACTGCTAGAAAAAGAGTCATCCATGAAATCCCACCGGACCAGTCTGGAACTTACTCAAGATTCTTTTTAGTGCCAAAAAAGACAAGGGACTAGAGACCAATTTTGGATCTCAGCTTATTGAACAGATCTGTTTGACAAACACAATTCCGGATGGTCATGGTACATTCCATTTTTCCTTTTCTGGAGAAGAATGACTGGATGTGCTCGACAGACCTTCAGGATGCATATTAACACATAAAAATGGAGACGTGCTCCAGAAGGTTCCTCCACTTCAGGCTGGGAGCCAGTCACTATTAGTTCAGAGTTCTGCCCTTTGATCTCATCACAGTCTCCAGGGTGTTTACCAAATGCATGGCAGTAGTAGCAACCCACGTGAGACTGCAAGGATTCTGGGTGTTTCCATATTTAGATGACTGGCTCATTACTGCTCCATCCAGGCATCTGTTGGTACTAGCAAGAGATTACGTTCTGCAGACTTGTTCCAACCTAGAAGTTACTGTGATTTATGAAAAATCTCAACTGACTCCAGCTCATTTAGAGTTCATAGGAGCAATATCAAACACGAGAGCGTTCGTAGCCTTCCTTCCACCAGTGAGATTACAAAAAATCAAGGAACAAGTTCAAAATATGCAACACAGCAAGAAAGTACCTGCCCATCTAGTATTACAAGCCTTAGGTTCAATGGCAGTGACATTAACTCTAGTTCCCCTGGCAAGATTTCATATGCAAATTTTTCGATGATTACTTGCATCTCAGTGGTCAGTACTTCACCAGCCTATGTCAGATCAGATTTTAAATACCAGTTTTTGTAGAAAAGATCTAGCTTAGTAGATGCACTCAGAGGACATTTTTCATTGTCCCACAGCAACCCAAGGCCATAGTGACCACAGATGCCTCCCAGATGGGGTTGGGGTGGGGTATTTTCTGAGCAAGACTGTCCAAGGCACTTGGACATCGAGGCCAGTTTGCATATCAACATCCTAGAAATGAGAGCAGTGCTTTTAGCATTGCAAGTCTTTCAAAACTGTTCTGCCTATAGGAACTGTTGTGGTTCAAACAGACAACATGTCAGTAGTTTTCAACAAACGGGGGAACCATGTCTTACCCTCGTTGTTGAGAAGCACTGAGAGTGTGGCAGTGAGAGACTTCTTCCAACCAATGTCTGTTAGCAAAGCATATTCCAGGGAGCTCCAGTGTGATAGCAGACAAAATGAGCAGGTCTATTCTTCTACCACAAGTGTGATTCCTCAATCCAAGAGTGGTGGAAATTATCTTTTGCCAGTGGGGCCAGCCTTACTGTGATCTCTTTGCCTTGCCCCTGAACAAGTGCAGCAACTACTTTGCCCTAATCCCACCACCTGGGGAGTCACCCAGGGACACTCTTTTAGACATTTCGCCCTCGGATGTCTGTGCGCATTTCCCCCATTCCCTTAATTCCAAAGTTCCTTCAGAAAACCTTTAGGTTGAAGAGCAAGAGTAATCCTCATTGTCCCTTATTCACCTCAAAAAATATGGTTCCCCTTTCTCTGGCCTTACCTGATAAAAGAACCTTGGGCTGTGGATCCAATTCCAGATCTCCTGTCTCATCCAGAGAACTTTATTCACCCAAACCTCCAGAACCTCAGACTCACAGCATGGTTCTTCCAGTTCCATTAATTGCCTGGCAGGTTAACCTTCCTTTTCCGTTACGTAGAATTTTACTAGCCTCTCATAAGCCATCCACCCGTAAACTCTATATGAGTAAATGGACTTGAAAGGAATACTGACCCCCTTTCATCCCCCATCGAAAAGCTTTTAGAATTCTTATCCTCACTTTTTGATGTAGGAGCCTCTCCTTCTACTGGTAAAGTTCAGCAGGCAACAATTTCAAACTTTTGTAATGGTTTTGCGGTTAATTCTATAGCTTCTCATAAGTTTTGCAAGACATTTTTAAAAGGAACTCTTTTGTTAAAACCTCCTTTTAAGGATCCTATTCCACCCCGGAATTTTACGCTAGTATTACAGTCCATTGTTCAGCCTCCCTTTGAACCTTCTGCTGAATGTGACTTTACATATTTATCTTGGAAAACCTTATTCCTGGTAGCAATAAAAACTACAATCCACTCTGCTACAGGCCACATGAGGAGCTCAGTGTCTCTCCAACCTAACACCACTCTTAAGTATTTAACTGCGGTACCACCTTTATCATTCTTATAAGAAAAGCGCAGTCAGGGTCTGAACTGTCTGCAACCAGCTAAAGTTAACTTTGAACCTAACACCACTCTTAAGTATTCAACTGCAGTACCACCTTTATCATTCTTATAAAAAGAGTGCAGTATGGGTCTGAACTGTCTGCAAACAGCTAAAGTTAACTTTGAGTATGTGTCTACCTGTTTGAGTCAATATTCATTTTACCCTGGAGAGCACTCTGCTTTGCCTTGTAAGCAGCCCACCCACACACACACACACACACACACACACACACACACTCATCTTCCACTTTCTCTCTTATTCCCTTCTGTTAGCAAATAGTATCCATAACTGATCAGTACTGTGTGTTTGTTAATTTACACTGAGACCACAGTAGCCTACTGATACAAGGTTATCCTGTTTTTCCACCTGAGAAATGGTTAAGAAATGACTTACAGTTTCAGAGCAGTCCTTGGTCACTTCTGATTGTTTGAACCAATACATCCAGCAAGTATCAGCAACAAGAATGTCAAGGTCCATAAGTATCAAAACCTCTTTATTATAACAAAAAAGTGAGCGCTTTCACCATAAGACTTCTTCAGACTTTGTTGCTTGTATAAAGAATAGCTCGTAAATAGCAAAAACAGATAATTAGAATCATTGACGTCAGTGCTATCTGTTAAAAATTTAAAGTAACAGTATACATACACCACCTAAAAATATGTTAAAATAGTATGTGTAAAAATAAATTTTAAAACCAAAAACAAATAATTAAGATCATTGACGTCACTCTTGTCTGTTAAGGGCTTAAGATGACAGAGTACTTAAACCACCTAAAAAATATACAAACATGTTTAGAATAACAAATACACACAAATAATGATTCTAATTATCAGTTTTTGCTATTTAAGAGCTATTCTTTAATGATTCTAATTATCTGTTTTTGCTATTTAAGAGCTATTATTTATAAATGATTCTAATTTTCTGTTTTTGCTACTTAAGATCTATTCTTTATAAATGATTCTAATGATCAGTTTTTGCTATTTAAGAGCTATTCTTTATAAATTATTCTAATTATCTGTTTTTGCTATTTAAGAGCTATTCTTTATACAAGCAACAAAGTCTGAGGAAGTCTTATGGTGAAAGCGCTCACTTTTTTGTTATAATAAAGAGGTTTTGATACTTATGGACCTTGACATTCTTGTTGCTGATACTTGCTGGATGTATTGATACTGCCGTTTTTCGTTCCTGTCTATGAGGTGGGATTTGCTGTTGGTTTACTCAATTATTTTTATCGCAGGAACGTTTTTCCCTTTGTGGATTCTTTTATTGTTACTTCTGATTGTTTCTTAAACACAAACTTGTCTTTGCTTTGGTTCATTAGCAGCAATACAAAAGAACTACCTGCTCACACCCTTGTTCTCCCCCTCCCCTGTTTATTACCTTAAGCCAATCCCAAAGTTAATAAATATTACCTGTGGCAGGCACCATTTTTAAAGCTACAACTACCCTTTGTCACTATCATATGTTCATTTATCAGTTTACTCTGTTACCTGATTGTTTCCAGCCCCCTCATAAGAGCTACTAACAGGGTCTCTACCCGCTTCACTCCCCACCCTGCCCCCTATTCCCTCCCGCCCCCAGTGGTCCTACCTTTATTACACTCACAAACCCCTCCCATCTTTCCAATAGCCAACCACATTGCTAACCCAACACTACCCTCCTCCATCTTCCCAGTACTATCACACCTCCTCAACTAACATGTATAAGCATACCTTACCTATGCTCACTGCATACACTCTCCTTGCATATCTTACATCCTACCAAAGATCCATCATTCCCCCACTCAACCACTACCACTGTACTACTACTCACACCACCACTCATGTCTCACCCTCACTCAGCTCTTCTCCCACCAACTCGAGAACCATCCCTATGCACCCCCCACATATTCTGTCAACTATATTACTCAAACATAAAGCATCCCTACAACTTAACATACTAACCCTCCCACCATATTTATTACCCACAGAGCACAATCATAAAGTTTCCCTAATAAACAAACACATTCAAAAACCGAGAAAACTAATAATCTCATGCATATCAAAACTAGCCCCAAGTGGAGACATCTACCCCAACCCTGGCCCTACCATCTCCAACCCCAATCCTCATAATCAGACTAGAATCCACAACTTCTCCCATATCACAGCCAATAGAAAGCCAAGTGACTTCCTTCTACTAAGCCTAAATATTAATAGTATATCCAACAAAGTCCATGAACTCCATGCCACCATAGACTTGTACTCCCCAGATATAGTCATCCTGACAGAAACCTGGCTAAAACCTCACATTACCAGTGAGCAAATACTCCCTACCGGTTACTGCATACTAAGAGTAGACCGGCTAAACAAGAAAGGAGGCGGTGTAGCTATAATATTTAAACAGCATCTAAACATCCAGATCTTAAAATCATCAGCTCCACAAATAGGCAATGAAGAAATAATATATACCAACCTCAAAATAAACCAAAACAAAACCATCAACATAATTAGATGCTACTTCCCACCTGGCCAAAACATCCCTCCACTAGAAAACCTTCTCAGCTGGTCTACCCACCATCTCCCCCAAGAAACTATAATTATAGGTGATTTCAATATTGACTGGCAATCCTGTTCTGACAACCATCCAGCCCATCATGTAAACCTTCATGGCTTCACCCAACTAGTCCAGTCTCCAGCCAGGATAAATAAAAACTCCAGCAAGCACACTACCGTGGATTGGATACTAGTCAGAAAGAGCCCCCAGTCATATATAACAGGCTGCTTATCAGATAGCCTCAGTGATCACACCCCAAAATTCCTACTCAAAAAATACCTATACCAAGCTAAACCTGTCATCTACCATCAAATATGTAAAAAACTAAACTTTAACCCACTCACATTCATCTCATCCCTCAAAGAATGTAACTGGCATCCTCTAAAGTACCTCAGTCTTGATGATGCAGTTGAATTTTTTAATACTACCTTCCTGAGCATCCTTAATTACCATGCCCCCATAAGACTTTCCCAAACCAAAGCACAACCCTCCCCATGGCTACAGAAAACCACTAAGTCAGAAATGAAAAATGGGGATAAAGCCTGGGAGCACTGGCGCAAAACCAAAACTCCCTCAACTAGACAGAAATTCCTAGAACTACACAATAGAGTCAAAAAGCTAATAAAACAGAACAAATTCCAATACTACCAGTCTGCCCTAGACTCCTCCCAACACAGCCCCAAACAATTCTCGTCCTCCATAAACTCCATCCTCCACCCAGGTAAAGTCAGTACCCCTCCTCCCAACATCCCTCACTCCTCCAAAAGTATTGCTACCTCATTCAACACACACTTCACACAAACCATACTATCACTAGCTAAACAACACAACCCTCCTCCCCTCCAACCTACCTCCAGCATAAAAAAACTCTTAACTAAACTTAAGCCCACCAAATTAGCAGCAGACAACCTCCCAAGTGAATACCTACAAATCGCAGCTGATGCTCTGGCCTACCCAGTATCCATATTGATCTCTGTCAGAAAATTACGTTCCCACACTGTGGAAAGTATCACATATAATTCCCCTCCACAAAGGTGGCCCCTCCACAGAACTAACCAGTTACTGCCCCATAGCTGTTCACTCTCCACTCTCCAAAGTACTAGATAGATGCATACACTTTCAGGTCTTAGACAACCTCCTTACTAACAACCTCCTTTCCAGTACTCAGCATGGTTTCCGACCAAACCATAGCACCACCACTGCCTTACTCTCCTTTACTAACACTATCCTTCAGCATAAAAACAATGGTTATCTCTCCTCTGCTACTTTCCTAGACCTATCTAAAGCATTTGACATGGCCCTACACAAACAATTCATCTCTGTCCTCAGTAACCTATCATTCTCTCAATCAGTCACAAACTGGTTTCAGAGTTACCTGTCTGATTGCCAACAATCCATTGTATGGCGGAATGACATATCTCCCCAACTACCTGTCTCCATAGGGGTTCCCCAAGGATCCATCCTTGGACCCCTATTCTTCTCTGTTTTCACCAATAATCTGGCCTCTGCCATTCAAACATGGCACACTCATATACAATATGCAGATGACTCAACCATCATCTGCTCAGCCCATTCCCTACCCAAACTGCAAAAAGTCACACAGGAAGCCTTTTAATCTGTTGAAACTTGGTTATCCGATGCCCAATTAATACTCAACCCAAACAAAACTAAACTACTCATCTTCCAACCCAAAACAACTCTCATTTTAACATCACAGCAAAAGACAACACCACTATATACCCAACTGAACACACCAAATTGCTAGGAGTGGAAATAGACAATAAACTAAAATTTGACATTCACATATCCATGACCATAAAAAAGTCTACAAAAAACTAGAAGCGTTATACAGAAATAAGCAACTTCTCACCAAAGCAGCAAAGATTTCAGTAGCAGATTCCCACCTTATCTCCACCCTACTTTATGTCTCTCCAATATATACCAACCTAAGGCAATGCGATCTAAACAAGCTAGAGACATGCTACAACAAAATCGCCAAATTCGCCACAGGGGGATCCTACCATAGTCACCACTGTCTCTCACTTGCTGAACTGGGCTGGCTTGAATTCCCTCACCTCCTTCAATGTTATCAACTCTCACTCGCCCACAAACTAGTAAACCATCCACTAAATGTCCCATCCCTCCAGAATCTACTCCAACCCTATTGCATCACCAGACCACTAAGATTCAGTAACAAAAATCACTTGCAGATCACTAAAGCAAATAACTCTGCTGGTGAAGTACTATTCTCTTGCGCCAAAGCCAAATTATGGAACTCCCTCCCACCCACAATTACCTCCGTACCATCATGCACCCACTTCAAAACTTTACTAAAAGCGCACCTAAAAACATGCTGCCTATGTCCTTGCAACTCCCACTCTAATATCACCCACCCCATCCAACCACTACCTTTCTTTCCACCCCACTAACTACCTTGATTATAGCAAGCTCAGCTGCTCATAAACCTATTACTTATTATACAGCGGGAACTTCTTATTGTAACATTTGTTAATGTTGTTATGTACTTCGCAGATAAAGATTCTAGTTGTTTACTTTCTAGTTGTTTACTGATGTACTATGTTCTTCATCTGTAAATATGTTTGTAATTAATTATGTTAATCAAATTGTTAATCGCTATGTAATCCAATGTAACTACTGTCTGTTTATTTTAACTGTGGAGCTTTTCTCCTCGGGCCTCTGCTGAAACTGGACCTATGTCCAGTCGGACACTCCCGGTCAACAAATGTAAATAAATAAATAAAATAAACAAATAACTTCTGCCAGGAGGATTTCAGAAATTTAAGCTTTATCTTCCAAGCCACCATACTTGATTTTTCATAAATATGGAGTTGCCTTAAGGACGAATCCCTCCTTTCTTTCTAAGGTAGTATCACACACTAATATTAATCAGACAATTAATCTTCTAGTATTCTTTCCCAATTTTTCTAATAAAGGAGAATATGCCCTTTGTTTACCGGATGTTCACAGTTGCATTTTTACCTGCACAGAACAAAATATATTCGAAAATCAGACCAATTGTTTGTTTCCTTCTCAAGTACCAAAACTGGCAAACCATTCAGCAAAGTAACCTTGGCCACATGGTTAAAAGACTGTATATTCTTTATTTATGACAAAAAGAAAATTGATTTTCCTGGACTGGTAAAGGCTCACTCTGCAAGATCTGTGGCTACTTCAGATGGTTTTCATCAGGCCTCCAGTTCTTATGTCTGTTTAGCTGTAATCTGCAAACTCGATCTGAGGTAACTAGCAGAGATGCAGTGTGGGTAGGGTTGAAGCTTGAGAGCTTTTGGCCTGTGCAAGCTGTGGAAATGTCCAAGTCTGTTCCCGTTCTTGGAACCGAACCCCATTGGTCAAGGATAAATGAAGATGGACAACTCAGATGGAACGTTATGGTGAGTACATAACTTCTTTATTTAAAAGATGCTTGTCACTGCATCCCTATTCTTCCAGATTTCATGTGTTTCATAAGGTTTTGTGTGTCTGTATCACATTGTCAGTTCTCTGCCTTACCCTTATGGCTATCAGCTGCACCAAGAGTGTTCACAAAGTGTCTATCTCCAGATGTGAAGTTGTTCAGTCTCTCCGTTCATTATTTACTGATGGGTTCGGAGCCGATCCCTTAGCTCTGATACAGCCAATTGCAAAGCTCGAGGTCTTCAAATAGCTCGAGGCTAAGTCCCTATCCCATGATGCACCTGTGAATTACTCCAGATCTAGTTTGCCGCTGCAACAGATCGGAGGTTCTGAATTAGCTCGGGCCAGATAAGAAAATATTTTCATTAAAAATTCTATAAAAGTTTTTGATAGTATAGTTAGTTAGCTAGGTTTGTTTATAAAGCTCTTATAGCTTTTAGTGTGCTGTTCCCTTCCCATTTACTGTTTTTCAGATATTTCTAGTTGGCCTCTTTTTGGCCTGGTTAGTTGTAGTTCTTATAGATGTGGTCTGTCTAGCCTTCGAGTTTTTTTATGTAAGGCTTAGTTCAGTAAACCTGTGTTTATATAGATAAGCTTATTGCCTTTCCTTCTCTCAGCTTGCTGTGCTATTTGTGACCTTTTGTCACATTTCTTAGATAGTGGTGTGGTCTGAATAGCCTTTTTGTATTTATAAGGCTGTCTTTGTTACTGTCTAATTTACAGTGTACTCTATTTATTTAGATAACATTGTTATTTCTCAGCAGCTATCTTGTTAGATAGTCTGCTTTGTGTGACTTCACATGTTGTGTGTGTGTGTGTGTGTGTGTGTGTGTGTGTGTGTGTGTGTGTATGTATGTATGTGTGTGTGTGTGTTTTAGCCTGTTTTTATTAAGGCTTACCTGCTATCCGTTCTATTTGGAGAAAATTTACTATTGTTTTTTGTGTGGCAGTAAATATCTCTAACTTTAGTATGGCGGATCAAGACAAGCACCCCAAATCTGGGTTCAAAAAGTGCCCTAAATGTGGCCAGGAAATGCAGACAGTCACGTCAATTGTGTTTATTGTCTAGGGGCTCTGCATTTGCAAGACAGTTGTGCCATTTGTCATTCCTTCTCCTCTTGGGTCCTGCAGGAAAGGAAGAGGAAACTAATCGATAGAGGCTTGTTGAAGCCTTCCTTTCAGGAAGCTTTGAGTGACCAGGATGGTTCCAGTCAGTCTTCAAAGTCTTCAAACTCAAACAAATTAAAGAAGTCATCGACTTTGGCTCCACTGCCTTTGGAGCTGACAGTCTGTTCCTTTTGGAGCCGGTCCCCTGTCTTGGAATGGGTCTCCGAAGCTCGGAGGTGTCCTATTCTCCAGACAGTACCACTTTCGGTAAGATCGTCTCTATCATCTGTCAGCCTGTCAGATCTGGACTTGGATCGTGTGGTACAGAAGCTGTTGTCGGCTCCGGCATTAGCCAAAATGTTATCGGCTTCGACCCAAATGGCTTCGGAGCCAAAGACCATCGCACCGACTATTACTATTCCTCCTCCGAGCCATGCTGGTCCTTCAGAGCTGGAGGAGGCAGACCTGATGTTAGTGGAACCCTCAGAGCCGACGCCTGCTCCAGTGTCTTCGGCTTCATGTACTCTGATGTCCTTGGTGCCAATCGAGGACTCTAGGAGCCGGCACTCTCTGGTCGGGTCCGGAGAGGACAGTCAAACCTACTTGTCTGTTCCAACTTTGCCTCTCAGGGCTTCGGCTGGGATGAGCTTGGCTCCTACCTCGGGCTCAGAGCCCACTGTCCCGGTGCCGGGGGTGTCAGCAGTTTCCTCGGATCTGTTGGCTCCCTCACATCAGAGCAGAGGTGCTTTCAATGCCATGAATAGAGTCATGTCTTCCAGGACATCCTCGACCTCAGGTCTGACCTCCTCCTCCCCAAAAGTGCCTGTGTCTGCTTCTGCATCACACGTCCTGACCAAGCGTAGAGACCCAGAGCCTCAGGAAGCCCCAATGGGTGGCCCCTGCTCTTCTGAGAGATCTCACCAGAGGTCCCCGCTTATGAGGTTCCCAGGAAGAGATTGTGCAAGAGGAAGCACCTAGACACCCCGCAGGAGTCTCTCACTTCGGATACTGACTTAGATGAGTCAGAAGAGTTCCCACAGTCCCCCCTGAGGATATCTCATACTCTGGGATACTTGAGATCCTTAGGCAGAGGGGTGACTGGCAGTCCAAAAGCCCTACTGAGGATGAGTCAGTTCTCCTGAAGGCTTTCGGGTCTCAGCCCTTCACCTCTTGGGTGACTCCGCCCTTCGATGAGCTGATGCAGCTGGTCTCACGAAGGGCGTGGGAGTCTCTGGATTCTATGGAGCCTGTGGAGATGCCATAGAAATTCCCACGATCTTCTTCATTTCCACCAACTTAGAAACTCAACTAAAAAAGCAATAATTACTGACAAAAAAAACTTCTACTGCAAACTTCAACAAACTCATCATAACAATCCCAAACAGTTTTGGTCATCTGTTAACAGACTCCTTTCCCCAGGAACATCCAAAACTCCCACCCCTCTTAATGCTGACCCAGACACTCCCCACCTCACTGCAAATGCTTTCAACTCCTTTTTACTGACACTATTCTATCTCTAGCTGGACATCTTAGCACTAACAACTCCTGCCCACCAATAAACCAAAGACACTCTTCCAATAACTTTAAACTACAACCTATTCCTACCTCTTTCATCTCTAGACTTATTCACAAACTGAAGCCTTGTACCCCTTCTGCTGATAAACTCCCTTCACTTTTTCTCCAAAAAGCTGCCAAAGAAATTGTTTATCCAGTATCTATACTTATAAACAGGACAATCCAAGAGGGAACTATCCCAAACATCTGGAAAATGTCCCACATTATCCCATTACATAAAGGTGGGAATTCCATTGAATACTCAAACTATAGACCAATTGCCCTCCTTTCTCCATTAGCAAAAATAATGGAAAAATTTATTCACCAACAACTTTTACAGTATCTCTCTCAAAACAACATAATAGCAAACTATCAGCACGGTTTTAGACCTCATCACAGTACTACCACTGCTCTCCTATCATTTGTAGATACCATCAATAGGAACCGTAACGACAACCTTCTCTCTTCTGCTCTCTTCATCGACCTCTCTAAAGCTTTTGATATGGTCAACCACTCCATTTTAATTAACACTCTTACATCCCTCTCCTTTGATAATCTTGCCACTAAATGGTTTACATCCTACCTCAGCAATAGACAACAAGCAGTTCGGTGGGAAAACCAAATTTCTTCACTCACACCCGTTTCCATCGGTGTACCTCAAGGCTCCATTCTAGGACCCCTTCTCTTCTCCCTGTTCATCAATGATCTCCACTCAGCAATCCCACAAGCAACCTGCATTCAATATGCAGATGACTCCACACTTATCTGCTCTGCTTCATCTCCTAATGTACTTTCATCTATTACTCAAAATGTCTTCAACACAGTAGAAACGTGGTTCACCAGACGTAACCTCCTCCTCAATGCCAAAAAAACTAAACTTCTCCTTTTCTCCCCTAGCACACGGTCCACTCCTTTGCACTTCACCATCTCCTCAAATAATGCCACTCTCATCACCCCTGATCCAACAACAAAACTTTTAGGAATAACAATTGATAATAACCTCTCCTTTGATCAGCATATCAACAACACCATTAAAATAGTCAATAGAAAAATAGGAAGCCTATATAGAATTAAACCTTTCCTAACCTCTTCATCCAGAGCCAAGATTGCCCACTCCCATCTTCTGTCAACTCTTCTTTACGCCTCACCAATTTTTACTAACCTAAGGAAAGCCAACCTTAACAAACTGGCTACTTGCTACAACAACATTGCCCGTTTTGCCACTGGCAACCCTTTCAGAACTCATCACTGTATTAACCTGAAACTTCTAGGCTGGCTAGAACTTCAAAACCTTCTGTTAATCCCTCAACTCACTATTGCCCATAAAATTCTATACCAACCCAATAATACCCCTATACTCTCTAAACTTTTAATCCCTTATAACAACCTAAACTCCCTTCGCTCTTCCAGTAAACTTATGGCTACTATTACAAAGACTAATAATTCTTCTGGTGACGCTCTATTCAATAATACTGTAGGAAGGAACTGGAATCTGCTCCCTAGTGATATAACACTTAACGCATCTCTACCTCTCTTTAAACATAAAATCAAAGATTACTTCCAAAGCCACTGGCTCTGTTCCTGTACAAAACCTGACTAATCTTTTACCTCTTCTGTGCTTTTCTAATACTCTGAGCTTTCCTACTACTTTATTTTCTTTCTCTCTTTTTGTGAGTCTGCTTCAATCTATCTCCCTAGAGTTTTTTTTCTGTTTCCTCTTTCCCCTTTGTTAATCTCTCTCTTCCATTCTTTTTACTTTTCCTTCACTTTTCTTAAACTGCTTCCCTTCCTCCTCTCCTACGATAGAGTTTCTCTTTCTCCTTTTGGTACTAAGATTAGTTCTATAAATTATTATAAATCAATTTTTGCTCTCTGCTTTATGCCTTGTTCTTGATGTTATTACAGCTAATACTGTTATCCTTAGAAATGTGATTCTTTTATGTGTATACCTGTAATTGGGTTCTATTTTTTTTTATTGTCTCGCCATTTATGATGATTTGTCAATTTGATTGTCTATTTTTGACCTTTTGTTAAAATTTATGTGGAGCTTTTCTCCCCGGGCCTCTACTGAAAATGGAAATATATCCAGCTAGACTAGCCCGGTCAACAAATGTAAAATAAAATAAATAATAAATAAGTTTATTTCAGCCCCAGTTGACAAAATATTTTTAACTAAAGCTGTTCCAGTTGATGTTATGGTGGTGGCGGTGGCCACCAAGAAGGAAATGTCTGAGACTTCCTCATCTATCCATCCTCCTAACAGAGACTCCAGGATTATGGATAGATATGGGAAGCGCATGTTCAGTTCAGCGACCTTTGCTCTCTGTTCGCTGAACTACTTAACCCATTTTACTAGGTTGCAAAGAGATCTCCTTAAGGATTTGGGAGATACTCTTCAGGGTACAGTAGCTGTGGCAGCTCCGACAAAGTTACCGCCCAGCTTTCTACCCTAAATTCTATCATCAACCCATCCATGCGCCTCATATCTTATGCAGCTGATGGAATGAGTAGGGCAGCGGGTACAGGAATTGCTCTTAGGAGACATTCCTGTATGCGCTTGTGTTCCTTCATGGAACCTTTCTTCATGAACACTTCCTTTGATGGCTTGTCCCGTTTCAGGCCTAAAGTGAAGGACGGAAAGAATCTGTCTGCCGTCAGGGTCCATTTTTCCATCCCTACCCGACCTTACCCTAAAGGTGAAAGGGGAGGAAAAATGTGGTTCCGAAAAGCCTGAGGAGCCTTTCAGGACACATGTGGTGAACCCCCCTCCAGGGCCAGAGGAGGGGGTAATAATTGAAGATGCCGCCCTCGCGGCATAGGGGGTCTGAATCACCATGGTGACAGAGATCACTTCTCTGGGAACACCCTACCAGCTCTCCTGAGAGGAGGCCACAACTGTCTTGCTCTGGAGGCAGTCGGGGGTCACTTATCTTTGTACCCAGATGCCTGGCTCAATATAACAAAAGACAGCTGGGCATAAAGTATCATTTTCAGAGGATACTTCATACCATTTGCCACACCTCCTCCAATCATAAGACGAATCCCGGACATTCCACACAGTTACAGGGATCAAGCAACAGTAGAGGTCCAAATGTTGCTAAGAAAAAGAGTCAGCCAACCAGTCCCAGCAGACCAGACAGGATTTGGAACTTACTCAAGATTTTTTTTGGTTCCAAAGAAGTTGGGGGACTATAGACCCATATTGGACCTCAGCAGACTGAAATAAAGAGAAGTTTAGGATGGTCACGCTTCAGTCTATATTTCCCTTCTTAGGGAAAGACAATTGGATGTGCTTGATAGATCTCAAGGATGCGAACTATCACATAAAAATGGTCAGACTATCCAGGGATCACCTGCGCTTTTGGCTGGGAGCCAGTCACTATCATTTTCGAGCCCTGCTCTTTGGTCTCACTACAGCCCCCAGAGTGTTCACCAAATGCATGGCAGTTGTAATGGCTCACCTGAGGCATCTAGGATTCTAGGTGTTTCTGTACCTAGACGATTGGCTGCTTACCGCCACCACCAGGCATCAACTCATTCAGGCCAGGGAGTCCACTCTGTCACTCTGCAATCATCTGGGTATTACAATCAACTCAGAAAAATCTGCCTTGTCGCCATCGCAGCATTTCGTTTTTATAGGGGCAGAATTGGACATCACTACCACCACTCTAAGGCTTCCAACAGAAAGAGTCTGTCTTTTTTTGTCAACATGCCAGTTTCCTGATATCAAAGGACAAAGCACCAGCATTGGAAATTCTGAAATTATTAGGCGTGGTGGCAGCAGCAATTCTAGCCATACCACTTGCTCGTATGCACATTAGAATACTTCAGTGGTTATTGTTCACTAATGGTCTTACCAAGAGCTCCCCATGAATCACGCTATAATGATCACAAATACTTGTAAGAAGGACCTTCAGTGGTGGTTGACCTCACTTCATGTCACGATAGGACACCCATTTGTGTTACCCCCTTCAGCGGCTACAGTGACCACGGACGCTTCCCTTATAGGGTGGGGTGGGGCATTTTCATCGAAAGACTGCCCGAGGCACATTGACCGATCAAGAGACACATCTGCATATCAATGTCCTGGAGATAAGAATAGTACTTTTGGTGTTGCAGTACATTCAGGGCTCTCTCCCTCTGGGTACGATTGCGATTCAGACAGACAACATGTTGGTGGTCTGGTACTTGAGCAAACAAGGAGGAACCAGGTCTTTACCCCCTTTGTCGAGAGACTCTCAGAGTTTGGCAGTGGTCTGTTTCCACCCAGTGCTTTCTGTTGGCAATGCACATCCCAGGGAGATCCAATGTGATAGCAGACAAACTGAGCAGGGCAATCTTGTTGCCCCATGAGTTTTCCCTCAAGAAAGAAATTGTGGACAGGATATTCCATAGGTGGGACCAGCCTTGCTGCAACCTTTTTGCCAGTCACATAAACACGAAATGCAGAAGCTACTTTGCCCTCATTCCCCCTCTGGGAGAAGCCCCAAGGGACGCACTCGTGCAAAATTGGCCTCTGGGTCTCCTCTATGCATTTCCACCAATCCCATTGATACCCAAGGTTCTACAGAAAGCAAAATCCCTGGGAAGGAACATCATTCTTATAGCCCCTCATTGGCCTCATCAGATTTGGTTCCCCTTCCTTCGACCTCATCTTTTGAAGGATCCTTGGATCCTGGACCCAGTTCCAGACCTTCTGACACACCCGTCGGAGGACCTTCATCCTTCTCTGCAGTCCCTGAAGCTGACAGCTTGGCTGCTCCAGTTCCCATCATAGCCAGGTTCCATAACGTTTCCAATGAGACAAAACAGATCCTTTTGTCCTCTCACAAATCTTTTACGAGAAAGCTACATATTAGCAAATGGAAGAAATTTTCTATATGGGCCTCAAAAAATAATATTGATCCTTATCAGGCCCCTATGGCTTCCATTTTAGAATTCTCAACTATGATTTTCAATGAAGGAGCTGCAGCAGCAACAGTTTGGGTTCAATTGGCTGCTATTTCTAATTTTCATCTTGGATTTTAAGGTTTGAATATCATGTCTCACAAGTTATTCAAAGCATTTCTCAAAGGGACTTTTCATATGAGACCTCCTGTGAAATCTCCCTGTTCTCCATGGAATCTAAATGTTATGCTTTCACGTATAATTCTCCTGCCATTTGAGCCAGCTTCATCTTGGAAGACCATCTTTCTGGTAGCTATTACTTCTGCCTGTAGAGTGTCAGAGCTTCAGGCTTTATCCATCAAGCCTCCCTATTTGATATTTCACCCTGACAGAGTATCACTTAGAACAAATCCCTCATTCTTGCCCAAAGTTAGCACTGAAACCAATATCAACCCTAGTTATTGATTTGCCAGTTTTCTTCCCCAATCATTCTACCAATTTAGAGTATATGCTGCACAAACTAGATGTCACAGACAGCTCAGATTCTATGTGGATAGAACAAAAGATTTTAGTAAATCAGACCAGCTTTTTGTTTCATTTTCAGATTCCAGGAAAGGGAGACTAGTGGCTGAAACTACTTTGTCTAAATGGTTATCTGATTGTATCACCTTTGCCTATTCAGCTGCCAATATACCTTTGCAACACAAGATTAAAGCTCACTCAACCAGAGCAGTTTCTCCATCATCTGTCTTTTCTGCCAGACTTCTTATTGATATCGAGCTATTTGAAAACCTCGAGCTTTGCAGTTGGCCGTATCGGAGCCAAGGGATCTGCTCCGAACCCATCAGTAAAGCATGAAGGTGAAATGAACAACTCACATGGAACATTATGGTAAGCACATAACTTCTTTTTATAGCTCATTGCAGGCAACAAGGTATCCACATTTTTCCATATTTAGACTACTTACTTATCTTTGCAGAGTCTTTTTCAAAGTGTCAGGAATCTGTTTCTCTTGGCTGAAAGATCTCTTATACAAGCTGGGATTCCAAGAGAATATTCAAAAGTCTTTCTTGACTCCTCACAGAATTTTGTTACTGGGATGTCCACTAGACACCATAGTTCAAATATCTGTTCTTCCAAAGGGAAAAAAATCTAGATATTTTTTTCAGGCTTTTCCTCTCAGACTTCGGTCATTATGAGGGAATTCCTCAGGATTTTGGGTCTCATGGCTTCTGTAATTTTTCACAATGTCCATGGCAAGACTCCACATGAGAAAGATACAGTGATCTCTGAAGTATGTTTGGCCCCAACACTAACACCCTTATCTTTTCAAATCCCAGTGCTGGTATTTTTCAGAAGAGAAATCACTTAATGGAGAAAACAGATATCCCAAAATCCATATCTCCCTCTTCTCCCTTCCTGTTTCAAAGTAGTCGCCAAAGATGCCTCAGACTTTGCTTGAGGAGCAGTTTTAGGAGTGATAAAAGTGCAAGTTGTGTGGGACTCCAAAGACAGATGCAAGCACATAAATATAAAACAGATGATGTGAGAGTGTTCAATCTCGCCGTTTGTTCTTACACCTGGGTTCGGAGCCGATCCTCGGCTCCGTGTCGGCCGCTTGGCAAAGCTCTGCATCGAGAAGAAGCTCGAGACCAACCTATCTCCCACAATCCCCCTCTGCCTTTACCTCAGATCTAGTTTGCCGCTGCAACGTTCGCATCATTTTTGATGAGCTCGGACCACCTCGAAGCTAAGATTGTATTTATCTAATAATTTTTTGGATAATTTTTCTCTTCTTCCTTACTTAAAGTTGTTGTGTGTGTGTGTGTGTAGTGAGTCGAGGGCTTTCTCGAGTACGTATATAAATTTTATATACTTATTTAAAGTTAGTTCCCTCGGGGCCTACCCCACCCTTTAAACTTTATATCTTTCATTACTACTGGATTTGACTTTAACTACCGGATTTGACTTATATTACTGGATTTGACTTTTTTACTGGCTATTACACTGTTTAACTTTTTGGATTTGACTGTACTGTTAACATGTCTGAAAAAGCTAAATCGGGCATCAAACGGTGCCAATGTGGACAGAAAATGTCTACTGTCTTGGCCCTCTCCATCTGCAAGAAGACTGCTCTATCTGTCATTCTTTCAGTAGAAGGGTCATGACAGATAGGCGCAGGAAACTTAT
This sequence comes from Protopterus annectens, assembly GCF_019279795.1. Classification (NCBI taxonomy): domain Eukaryota; kingdom Metazoa; phylum Chordata; order Ceratodontiformes; family Protopteridae; genus Protopterus; species Protopterus annectens. The sequence goes on along the minus strand of NC_056725.1, from coordinate 1,952,549,723 downwards.
GGATAGAGGCCTTTTGAAGCTTGCATTCCAAGAGGCTCTGGATGCATCGGACCAGACATCTTAATCCTCGAATCGAAGACGTCGGAGCCCATGTCATCGGCTCCGAGCTCTTCATTTAAAGTTCGCTCACCGGTTCCACAGACCTCGGGGCCGAGTGTTGAACTTTTGTCAGTTACCGAGCCTCGAGTCTTGGAACCGATGACGGAGGTTCCTCCTCCTGTACTTTTGAGTTCAGCTCCATCTTCGATTCCTTCGACGCGTTCTTCTAGGCCCCTCTCCGACACCGATGTAGACTGCGTGGTGCAGAAATTGATGGAGAATACGGCCTTGTCCAAACTCATCTCTGTCTCCTCCCAGTTGGTGTCGAGTCTTGAAGGCCTTCCCTTATCTCCATCTGTTCCTCCTCCAAGGCCTATCCAGTCTTCGGAGCCAGGAGATGCTGATCTGATGATTGTGGAGCCCTCGGTGCCGGAACCATCTTTTTCTCTGTCGGCACCATTCACCTCGACTCCGACGGACCCATTACCGGAATCGCGGAGCCGAAGATCCATCCTTGGATTGGGGACCGAGAGTCGGACCGACGTTTCGGTTCCGACTCTCCCTCTCGGAGCCTCGGCTCAGATCGACTCGGCTCAGTCCTCGGGGTCAATGCCATCGGTTCCTGTCTTGGGGATTCCTCAGTTTTCTTCGGAACCGAGGGATTCCTCGACTCGGGACCCGGGGGCCTTCGACCTCATGAGGAAGGTGTTGTTGACTCAGACAACCACTTCAGCAGAAACAGTTTCTCCTTCCCATAAGGGTCCGTTATCCTCCTCTGCACCCACGGCTACATCTAAGCATCGAGCACCAGTGTCTCAGCCACCCCCAGAGGGTGCCCCCTCTTCCTCGGAGGCTTCATCGGATGCTCCCCCCGAGGAAGTTCCGAGGAAAAGATTGTGTAAGAGGAGACACTTGGATTCTCCACAAGAATCCTTGACATCGGACACTGACTTAGATGAGTCAGAAGGGTCCCCAAAATCACCCTCAGAGGATGTCTCCTTTTCTGACATCCTGGAGATCCTAAAACAGAGAGGTGATTGGCAAGCCCTACCCCCTTCTGAGGATGAGTCAGTCTTGCTGAAGGCATTCGGTGCTCGCCCTTCCTCCTCCTGGGTCACTCCGCCCTTCGATGAGTTGATGGAACTGATTGCTCGAAGGGCGTGGGAGACACCTGACACAGCGGAGCCAGTCCCTAGAAAGCCTAATAAATATATTACTGCCCCACAAGACAAGGCTTATCTCACAAAGGGAGTTCCAGTGGACGCTATGGTGGTGGCAGCGGCCATGAAAAAGGAGATGTCTGAATCTTCATCTGTCCATCCGCCTAACAGAGATTCTAGGACTATGGACAGGTATGGGAAGCGCATTTTTAGTTCAGCGGCTTTTTCCATGCGATCCCTGAACTATTTGACCCATTTTACATGGTTACAGAGGGATCTAATCAAAGAGTTGGGAGATACCCTCCAGGGTACTACAGATGCTGCTGTTTTGGAAAAAGTTACAGCACAACTCAATACCCTTACATCTATTGTGAACTCGTCCATGAGGCTGATCTCATACACAGCCGAAGGATCGAGTAGGGCTGTGGCTTCAGCGATTGCTCTTCGTAGACAATCCTGGATGCGCTTATGTTCCTTTGCGGAAGCCTTCAAGTCTTCCTTTACTAACGCCCCATTTGATGGTGCCACTCTCTTTGGCCCAAAAGTAAAGGAGACCCTTACCCGGTGTGAGCAAGAGGAAAAGACTCTGTCTGCTGTCGGAGTCCGTTTTTCCATCCCATCCAGACCGTACCCCAAAGGGCAACGTGGTGGAAAAATGTGGTTTTGAAAACCCCAAGGCTCTTTCCCAGGCACACACGGTGATGCCCCCTCTAGAGGCAGAGGAGGGGGCAGAGGTGGAAGACGTCACCCTGGTGGCAGAGGGGGTCCGCAAAACCAAGGTGACAGGGATACACTCCCCGGGAAACCTTTCCAGCACTCCTGAGAGGAGGCCCGACTGTCCTGCTCTGGAGGCAGTCAGGGGTCGCTTAGCTTTATACCCTCAGGCCTGGCAAAGTCTTACATCAGACAATTGGGTAAAAAGCATTACCAGAGGTTACAGAATTCCTTTCCTATTGCCCCCATTTCCACAGAAAAGACCCCCAGATGTACCGCCCCATCTGCGAGGCCCTGCAGCTATAGAAATTTCAAAGCTGCTAGAAAAAAGAGTCATCCAACCAGTCCCAGCGGACCAAAGAGGATTCGGAACTTACTCAAGGTTCTTTTTAGTTCCAAAAAAGACAGGGGACTGGAGGCCAATTCTGGACCTAAGCAAACTCAATACCTTCATCAAGAAAGAAAAGTTCCGGATGGTCACGCTTCAATCGATCCTTCCATTCTTACAGAAGGACGACTGGATGTGCTCAATAGATCTAAAGGACGCGTACTACCACATCAAAATAGCCTGGGCGTCCAGAGATCACTTGCGCTTCCGGCTGGGAGCCAGTCACTTTCAGTTTCGAGCCCTGCCCTTTGGTCTGACCTCAGCCCCCAGGGTTTTCACCAAATGTATGGCAGTGGTAGCGTCTCACTTGAGACGCCTGGGATTCCAGGTGTTTCCGTATCTGGACGACTGGCTCCTTTCTGCCACCACCGAGCGTCGACTGATTCAGGCCAGGGATTACACACTACAACTCTGTGTACATCTCGGAATTTCCGTAAATTTCGAAAAATCTTTATTACAGCCATCACAGCATATCTCATTCATAGGAGCAGAATTGGATACGCGTTGCTTAATCCTAAGGCTTCCTCCAGAAAGAATAGCCTCCCTACAAAACCATATATCTCTTCTCCTGTTGTCCAAAAAATCCCCAGCAAAACTGGTTCTGAAGGTTTTGGGTCTCATGGCAGCTTCCCTCATTGCGATACCCTTGGGAAGACTGCACATGAGAGTTCTTCAATGGCTACTGTTTGCACAATGGTCGTTCCAACAGTTACCCCTGACACACGAAATTCACATCACAAACATCTGCAAATCGCACCTGTCTTGGTGGCTTCAGACTTGCAATCTCTCCAGCAGACGACCATTTGTGCTACCCACGCCGACAGCTACGGTGACCACGGACGCTTCCCTGATAGGGTGGGGGGGCATCTTTCAGGGACAGACAGTCCAAGGCGAATGGACCAAATTGGAGTACAATCTGCACATCAATGTTCTAGAGATGAGGGCAGTGTTTCTAGCGTTGCAACACTTTTCTCCCCTTCTTCCTCTAGGGACCATTGCAGTTCAGTCGGACAACATGTCCGTAGTCTGGTACATAAACAAACAAGGGGGAACCAAGTCTTATCAACTATGCAGAGAGGCCATGAGAATCTGGCAATGGGCAGAGTCCACGGGTCGCTTTCTGATAGCAACGCACATCCCGGGGTTATCCAACGTCATAGCGGACAGGTTGAGCAGAGCCATCCTGTTACCTCACGAGTGGTCCCTCAAACAATCAATTGCGAAGAAAATTTTTTGCAAGTGGGGCCAGCCTTGCTGCAATCTGTTTGCGTCTCCAATGAACGCCAAATGCAGAAGCTATTTTGCCCTATTACCCCCTCCAGGGGAAGTCCCCAGGGACGCTCTGGTTCACGATTGGCCCCCAGGTCTCCTGTACGCTTTTCCTCCTATTCCCCTGATTGCAAAATTTCTACAGAAAGCAAACAACCTGGAAAGGACAATAATCCTCATTGCCCCATTCTGGCCTCGTCAAATTTGGTTTCCCTTTCTTCAAGCACACCAAATTCGGGAACCCTGGATCCTGGACCCGGAGCCGGATCTGCTGACCCACTCGTCAGGGGCTCCCCACCCGTCGCTCCTCTCCCTCAGACTAGCAGCTTGGCTGCTCCGCTTCCCTTCTTAGCCAGGTCTGATCTTCTTTCCCCTGCAGTTCAAAATATTCTAGTGGCTTCTCATAAAGCTTCCACTACAAAGATTTACACTAGTAAATGGAAGCGTTTTGTACACTGGGCAACTACACAACAATTGGATCCCATAATAGCCCCTCTTAACAGAGTCTTGGAGTTTTTATCCGAACTATTCCACCAAGGAGCTTCCCCTGCCACTTTGAGAGTGCAATTGGCTGCCATTTCAAACTTTCATGTGGGAGAAAATGGGGCTCCTATTATGGCTCATAGACTTTGTAAGGCCTTTCTAAAAGGATTTTTCCATATTAGGCCACCAGTTAGAATTCCTACATCACCTTGGAATTTGAACCTTCTATTATCACAGCTAATGCTACCACCCTTTGAACCGGCCTCTTCCTGTTCTTTGAAGTTTTTGTCATGGAAAACCCTTTGTCTGGTAGCTATCACATCAGCCAGACGGGTATCGGAACTTCAAGCTCTTTCTGTTAAAAACCCATATTTGATCTTTCACCCTGATAGAGTATCTCTTCGCACTAATCCATCCTTTCTTCCCAAAGTTTGCTCCATCAATAATATTAATCAGTCCATTGAGCTCCCCACTTTTTTCAAGAACCATTCCAATAAGTTGGAATATATGTTACACAAGTTAGATGTTCATAGACAACTCAGGTTTTACTTGGATAGAACAAAGGATCACAGAAAAACAGATCAGCTCTTTATAGCCTTTGCAGACAGCAGAAAGGGCATGGCAGTTACGAAACGAACCCTTTCCAAATGGCTTTCCGATTGTATTATTTTTGTTTATACTGCCTCTGAGCAGAGTTTACCTGTCAAGCCCAAAGGGCATTCTACAAGATCAATATCTACATCCCTGGCTCATGCAGCCCGCCTACCGTTGGACACTATTTGTGCGGCTGCCACTTGGTCTAAGCCACATACATTCATTACTCATTACAAAGTAGATAGGGTTTCCAGGGACAGGGCAACCTTTGGTTCCACTGTGCTCAGGAACGTTCTCCCGTGAGTTCCTCAGGAACATGGAGCTAGGGACGCTACCCAGGTGTAAGAACAAACGGCGCGATTGAACACTCTCACATATAGAAGTTATGTCCTTACCATAACGTTCCATGTGGAGTGTTCATCTCGCCTTTGTTCTTACATTCCCACCCTCCCACCCTCAGGAAGAACGTCCAGTTTAGGTGTCTGGTCTGGTTCTCCCACTTCTGCCTTTGTTCAGTTGTTGTGGCTGTGTTTCAGCTATGCCTTGCATGAATGTGTTATGTTCACTCCCGTTGAGTTCTGGTTTGTTTGCAAACTAGATCTGAGGTAAAGGCAGAGGGGGATTGTGGGAGATAGGTTGGTCTCGAGCTTCTTCTCGATGCAGAGCTTTGCCAAGCGGCTGACACGGAGCCGAGGATCGGCTCCGAACCCAGGTGTAAGAACAAAGGCGAGATGATCACTCCACATGGAACGTTATGGTAAGGACATAACTTCTATTTTGCCCTGATCAAGGCATTCAACTCTCTGAATCATCTGTGGTCCCCAGGACTTTTTCAAGTTGTTATAGACAATATCACAGTAATGTGACGCATCAACAAGCAAGGGGAAACCAGGCCACACACCCTTTTCAAAAGCTAGCCATTTAGCTTGGGATATAGCTTCACAGCACAATCTTACTTTACAGGCATCCTGCATTCCATCAGAGCAAAATTGTGCAGCAAACAAGCTGAGCAGGACAAGGACACACCCTCATGAATGGAAACTAGATTATGGAGGTCTTACTTACTCTCAGAACAATCAGTAGGCATGATTCTACTCCAGGACACCATGCAAAAAGGCCTGAAAGACAGATGCCTTTTCTTTTCCTTGGGCAGGAATGTTTCTGTATGCATTTCTACTCTTTCCACTAATATCCAGGGTACTTCTGAAGATTCAGAAGGAATCCCCCAAGATAATTGTGGTGACTCCCCTCTGGGTCAGGCAGCCATGGTTCTCCCTTCTTTTGGAAATGGCCAGGGGTAATTACAACAAACTCCCTCACAGACTGTGCATACTAACACAGGATCAGGGATACTTAATACTTCCTGTCATGAATCAACTTCAGTTGACTAATTGGATGATGGAGTCTTAATTCCTTTTTGATACCTCTTTACTGAAGATGTGCAGCAGCAGCTACTAATGGAGGCAAAAACAAACATTTACTACTAGATCATATATTAACAAATGGAAAAGGTTTTCTGGTTGGTACCAACAACGCAGCCAGCAGCCATTCAGGGCTAGTTGTTCTGTGGTTTTACAATATTTGTATATTGCTATCCTATGGCCTTTGTTACTACTCCTCTATCAAGGTTAATTTATCGGCCATTTCAGAATGTCTGCCCATGGATCCTCCTCTTTCAATATTAGTCTTATGTCGAAATGTTTTTGAAAGGGATTTTGCATAAGAAGCTACCAAGAAAACCGGTGGCCCTTCCTTGGGATCTTAATTTTGTGTTAGAGATGCTAACATTTGCTCCATCTGAACCAGTTAACTTTGCTGACTTGTGGTTCATAACATGGAAAACATATTTTACTGATTGCTGTGACCTCTGCAAGAAGAATAGCTGAGTTGCAAGCTTTTATGGTGAGTCGATCCTACCTCATTTTCCACAGTGACAGGGTGCCTTTGAGAACTAATCCTTTTTTAAGACTGAAGTGGTACCCAAGCTTACTTTAAGCCAAACTATAAATGTCCACATTTTTTTTCCTGAACCCAGAAATGAAGGAGAAAGGATATTCCGTACCTTCGATGTCCACAGACAACTCAGATGCTATCTTGACAGAACTAATCTTTCAGATGTTTGGATGAATCGTTCATTTCTTGTGAAGGTAAGAAGGCACAACATGTTACAACAGACTATTGCAAAATGGCCTCTAAGGCTATTACCTTTTGTTATACTCGCCACAACAAAATTATTCCAGGCAGTGTCAAGGCCTCCTCTACCAGAGCCTTGGCTTTATCTACAGCTTTTTGGAAAGAGTTAAATTCCAGAAGTATTCTAGAAACATCATTATGGTCCTTTGTGAACGCTTTTACAAAAGTACTATAAGCTTGATTCCTTCTCTGGGTCTCGGTCAGGCTTTGCAAGGGCCATTCTCAAGGCTTGTGGACTCTTCTCTTTCCACCTCACAAATGTAGCAAGCTAGGGTAACCTACCCATATAGCTAGTGCTACTGCAGCAGTGATCTTAATAAAGCACATAGTACAGTTCTGTACGTAAACTTAGCATAACAGTAGATGTTTGAATGATCACTGCTACTGTAGCTGCTCCTTCCCTCCATCCCTCTTGTTTTTCGTTATTCTGTGTATGCCAGGGTGTGGTTACTTATTTTTTGTTTTTCCTAGCATTGTCCTTTCAGGACTCCGTTTTCACCTTTCTGTTGACAGGAAAGCTCTAAAGGGCTTGGTGTCTAAACATGACCTTTAATCAGCAATTTGGGCCCATGGAAGGTGCCCTGAAACATTAGAAGCTGGCCGGCTGTTGTATCCTTGGCAAGATGTAACCCATATAGCTAAGGCTGTTGTAGCAGTGATTGTTCATATGTGACATCTTAGCAATATACAGTGAAGTGATCATTCACGTGTAGGACTTAGTGAATGTACTTGTCAGAGAAATTCTGTGCAGACTTTAAAATAAGCAAATTAATTTGTCAGAGTGCTGCAGGGACAAGAGAATACATCATTCTTCTAGCTACATATATGATAAATACTATCACAAGTAAAATTAAAAACTTAAGTTCTTTATGATTAGTTAGCACACCTGATGATTTCCTTTAAACAGAATCAAGGAAAACCTAACTAAAACCCCTGTCAGTCATGTTAAACAATATTAACACATAGATTAGTTCTTGACCTTTGCTGACATGTTGCAGTGATACCAATTCACAGACGTGATAGAAGGGAGCTACTTCTGTTAGCTATGGAACAATATGGGTTTGTTAACAGCAGAGCTTACCTTTTGAATCTTGTTGCTTTCTTTGAAGAGATAGCAGTAGCACTTTATAAAGGTGTGACAGTGTATGCTGCTTATTTTGGCCTTGTTCTCACACTCTTGCATATAAAAGTGGGGATATGCTTATATTGCATATTGTATATTGTGTATTGACTTTTAAAGTCAATGTAGCATCATGAGACTTGACATAAAGGACATGCAGTATGAGTATAGCATAAATGTTAAATATTAGGCAGTCTGCAGGCTTTTACAAACATAGCCAATAACCAGTGTGGTCAGAATCAAACCATGTACCTTGTGTCTGTGAGATAAAGACCTTCACCATTATGCCAGCCCTGACCCCCAAAATAAAGCTCTATTTGTATCAAGATTATATCACTCCAGTTGGAGCTTGAACCCGCAAACCCTGCCTTAGGAGGCTAACGTGTTATCCAGTAGGGGGCAGTAGTAAATAGAATAGAAATATAAATTTTGAGCTGTGTCTGTATCTACCAAAGTCAACTTGCCTACCCACTTCAAGGAGATCTTTATATCACTTTATACCTCAGTCATTTAACTCGTGAATGAATGTAACACTCAATTTTATAGACCTTAAACAAGCCACCTAAAAGAAGTTAAAATGGTGCAACATTTCTTTATTAGAAGAAAAATTTTAAAGTTAGAAAACTTGAACTATCCAGGAAGCTTCAGGACTTGTCATTCGCTTCTTTTTCTTGTGGGTTACTTAGAAATAGTGTTTGCTTGGTTTGTAAGACAAAGCCTGATCTGGCTTTGTATGAAAGTATGTGGCTGGAATGCAACACTGGAGGGCTAAAACAAGATCAAAGAGCTTAATAATACTTCAAATAAATTTTGGCAGTAGAGGAATGGTACAGATATGCTGTAAGACACCTTCCAAGATTATGGAGTAAACTTTCCCTTACAGTCAAAAGACATTAGTCATTAACTTCCTTCAAAACTAATCTTGATAAATATGGGAAGTCGAAAATACCAGTGTTGGGTTATGACAGGCAAGCTTCTTGAAAGCCAGTAGTTTGTTAGCTTGACAGTCTAACCAGTGAATCCAACACCTTATTTTATGAAAAAACATGCTTTTTTATGTTGACTAGCATGTATAAGCCATTTTACACTGCTACTTATCTGCCAGTCTAATATGCCTAACAAAAATTCATTACCTATAAATATGTCACCATTAATTCAGTCACCATGGATAGAGCCAAGTGCATTTTATAGGCCACTTCAGTTTGGTGAATATTTCAGTCATTTTTCTGATACTTACTTTGAGGTTGTGGAGGGAACTGGATACTCTGCCAGCATTCAGCAGTCGGAAGTGAAACCAATACTAGTACTGATCTTTTCTGACTCAGAATTCTAACTATACAGCTTTCTCTTTCCATTTACCATAATCACCCTTGTGTCTGTTTTGTCTCTCTTCCTGTGCACACATGTCTATCTGAAATGTTCCTCTGTATCTTCTGATGTCATATGTCATTGTTGCAGTATTCCTTACAGTAGGGATCCCTTGCCTACGGAAGCCCAACATCCGGCCAGTATACCAAAGCCTTATGTTGTAATACGGACGTATTTCACACATATTTTCCCCACGCGTGGCACAGGGCATAAAGATACCATCCTCAGAACGCCTTTGCCGCCAGTCCTAAAACCCTTTGATCATTGGTCTGGACACTCTTTCATCTGCTATTTCCCAAGCCATTTTCAGATAAGTGCCCCATTGGTATTTTTCTTCTTATTTTATTTTTTGATGGTTGTTGGTGTACATGTCATCCAGAAAGGGGAAACGCCAGTGTGGGAGACAGATTCCTCATAAGGACCATCACGAGCAGTGTTTGTTTTGCTTAGGTGCTTCTCACAACCATACATCTTGTTCTCTTTGTTAGGTATTTTTCCCAAAAACTTTGCATAGTTGGCTCTCCTCTTTGACTGTTTACTTATAGAACCAGTGTCTTAAATTGTTGGCTCAGGGTACTGTGATTGAATCTTCCTGACCCGGAGGTCAGCTGTCATATGAAGAAGAAGGCAAAGAAAGTTTGGTCAGATTCTTCTGCTGTACCGCCTCTTCCGGACGTTTCCTGAGAGACAGGTGCAAGCCCAGTGGACTGCCCTTTTTTTCAGTCAGATTCTGCTGCAGCGACTGCTTCAGAGACTGGCGTGGACCCAGCTTTTTGCATGTCCCCAGTGGCTCCTCAGACATCAATTTCAAATGTTCAGGTTGAACTATGGCTAATTATTTCCAACGGGCGTAGAGGTGTTCTGCAAATCCATGTTAGGGAGCAGATTCCCACTATGTTTATTGAGTGTAGGCAGGGGTCTGAGCTGCCAAAATAGTTAAGGCTGATGTCCCTTTAAAAAAATAGCAAAAGACTAAGCATATTTTTCCTGCTGCTAACGATCCACAGAGTGAATGGCAGGATTTTACATAGGGCTTTGTTTAATGCCCTTATGGATTTGAAGCCTCCTCAGGAGGTCTCTGTTTCTGCTCCCCCTTCGTCTTCTACTCCTCTTAAGAAGCCTAGGGATCAGGTTTCATCTGATGAGGAAGCAGATTCTGATGAGGAATATTTGGCCTATTCCTCCCAGATTCCCTCTCCCTTGGATTGGTTCAGAGGAAGAGGATTCTATTAGTCCTGATTTTCCTTTTGAAATTTTCTTTGGAGAAACTGTTTCCCATATGATGGAGTTTCTTAAGTGGGATTGTGTCCAGGTTTCTGATGTGTAAAAGAGGTATCATGAACTCCTTCAAATGGAGTCTCCTAAGCCCTCTGCTGTTCCAGCTGTTCTTGCTGCCTTGTTGGATACTTTTTCTGCAGCTTCTTAGGCTCCTGATTCCCAGCCCTCTGCTCCTAAAAAAAATGACAGGTTTTGTAAGGTGCCTGATTGTTGCAGATTTCTTTACAAATGTCTGTCAGCTGACCTTTCTGTTATTTCTGTCTCTTCTGAAAAACCCTGTAAGCTCTTGCCTTCTAGTAAGCTGCTCCCCTCTGACAAGGACAGCAGAACTATGGAGACGTTGGGTAAGAAAGTGTGTACTGCTTCTATCCTGGCCTTCAGGGCTGTCAGTTTTCAGAGCCATATGTCCAGTATATTTTGGCTGTTCTCTCTCAGGCTTTTCAGGTTATTTCAGATCTTCCTGATTCTGAGGGGAAGGCTTCGGCCCTCTCTTTGTTAGAGTCCTCTTCTCATGTGGCTCGCCATTCCATTAAATGTAGTTATTCAAAACCAATAAAAAAAACAAAAAAAAAACTGTAACTCCAGAAGGAAGGTGCAGCTCAAAAACACAAGTCAAGCACAGAATGTCAAATAGGAATGTATTGGAATACAGAATGTAGAAATACATTCCTATTTGGCATTCTGTGTTTGACTTGTGTTTTTGAGCTGCACCTTCCTTCTGGATTTAAATGTAGATATGATGCAGGTGATGCCTCACCTAGAGCTGCTGCTTTTGGTTCTGTGTTAAGGAGGTACTCCTGGCTTCGCCTTCAGCATCTTCCTGATGGTGTCAAGGCCAAGCTGATGGATGCTCCTCTTGACAATAAAAATCTGTTTGGTTCTGCTGCTGCTGCTGAGCTTTTTAAATCTTTTCAGGATAAGGGTAAGGCTATGAAATAACTGAAACATCTTTTTGTTTCCTCTGTTCCTGAATTTCAGAGGAATTATCTTACAAGCCTGACTTTGTCCATAGATAGTCTCGCCCTTCTCCCAAAGGTAAAAAGGGGTGCTAAAGGGGCTTCTCCTGCTAAGTCTACTTAGTCTTCTACAGCTCGGAAGCCTCTTTATCCGGAAAAGCCAAATTCTGTCTGATTTATCTTCCTCCCTCCCTCCTCAGCCAACTTCCTCTATCTTTTCAGCTTTCCCTGTCCCTTCCAAATTGTTACAGATCACTCAGGACTCTTGGGTTCTTTCCATCATTAGACTTCTCCTGCTAAGTCTACTCAGACTGCTACAGCTCCGAAGCCTCTTTTTCTGGACAAGCCAAATTCTGTCTGACTTATCTTCTGCTCTCCCTCCTTAGCCAAGTTCCTCTATCTCTTCGGCTTTCCCTGTCCCTTCTAAATTGGTTACAAATCACTCAGGGTTCTTGGGTTCTTTCCATTATTCGTCAGGGGTATTACATGGTTTGAAAATCCCTTTCCCCTTTTTAGGCATTCCTCATCTTCCTCGGGAACAATTGCCCTTTTTTTCCTGCATGTTCTTCAGAGCCTTTTTTCTCAAGGAACCATCCAGGCAGTTTCGACATCTCAAATGGGGAAGGGATTTTATTCCAGAATGTTTCTGGTGCCCAGGAAAGAAGGCACCTGGAGACCTATTCTGGATCGGTCCCAGCTCAACATGTTTCTGAAGGTTCCTTCCTTTTGAATGTTGTCCCTTCAAACCTTGTTTCCTGTTCTTCTTCCTCAGGCTTTTCTAGTCTCCCTGGATCTCAAGGATGCCTTTCTCCATATTCCTATTCATCCCCTTTTCAGGAAGTTTTACTTTTCTCTATTGCTTCCTTGCATTTTCATTTCTCTGCTTTGCCCTTTGGCCTCTCTGCTGCCCCAAGGATCTGTACCAAATGCCTCGCTCCTGTGATTGCTTTTTGCAGGATAAGGGGAATACAGATATTTCCTTATTTGGACAACCTGGTAATTCAGGCTTCCTGTCCAGAGCTTTTGCTTCAGCATCTTCACTGTACTATTTATCTTCTGCAAAGCCTGGGGTTTACAGTGAACTTCCAGAAATCCTTCCCGACTCCTTCTCAAGATCATGTTTTTCTCAGGTGCAGGCATCAGACCATTCCAATACTGGTATCCCTGCCTCCTCACAAGGCTTTGACTCTGATTGCATTCTTTCAGTCTCTTCTTCTTCTGGCCTATTTTATAGACAGAGTGTTTCTGTGGACTGTGGGAAACATGGCTTCCACCATTCCTGTGCCTCCTCTGACTAGACTTCATATGAGAAAGCCACAGTGGTTCCTAAAGTCAGTACGACTTCAACATTCTCATCCTTTAGACTTTCCAATTCCTATTCTCCCATATCTCAAGTTAGAGCTTCAGTGGTGGATTCATCAACTATCTCTCAACGCAGGTATTCCTTTTCAGCCTCCAGTCCCTCCTCAGAAACTCTCTTCAGATACCTCAGATGCGGGGTGGGGAGCTTTCTTCGGCCCTTTGAAGGATTAGGGCCTTTGGTCTCTCCATCAAATGAAGGACCATGTCGATCTCAGAGAGGAGAGCTCTTCTCCTGGCTCTTCATGCCTTCCATTCTCTTTTCCTTGCAGGACCCCTCAAAATCTTCACAGGCACTACCACTGTGATGTGGTACATTTGCAAGCAAGGGAGTGGGGAGAGGGGGACATGGCCTTACCTCTTGTGCAGATTAGCTGTTCTGGTTTGAGATCTTGCTGTCCATTATCAGGTGACTGTTCAGGCTGTCTATATTACTTCACATCAGAACATTGTGGCAGGTCCATAAAATAACACAGACTCAACAGTGGATGCCTCACATAGATGTGTTTCTAGATATTTCCACCAGTGGAGTACTCCTCCGGTAGATCTTTTTGCCTCTCCTCTGAGCAGGCAAATTTCTTTCCTTTGCACCAGAGTCCCATGTCCTTTGACTTGGAAGGTGTCCCATGTCCTTTGGCTTGAAAAGTGGATGCCCATCTTTTTCCTGGAAGGGTATGTTTCTTTATGCATTCCCTTCCCTTCCTCTCATACCAAGGGTCTTGTTTAAGATAGAACAAGACTCTTTCAAAATCTTGTTGGCGACTCCCTTTTGGCCCAGACGGCATTGGTTTCATCTTCTTCTGCATTTAGTCAAGGGCAATCCTCTCCGGTTGCCTCACAGGATGTACCTACTCTCACAGATCAAGGGGTCTCTTATCAATCCCCATTTGTCCTCTTTTAAATTGATGCTGTGGGTGATAGGGTGTTGATCCCTTTTAGACACCTTTTTTATGAGGATGTACTTTCGGTTCTGCAAGGGGCCAGGAAACTCACTACTAGGAAATCTTATTTGTCCAAATGGAAGAAATTTACTGTTTGGTGTCTTGCTCGCAACCTGGATCCACTTTCTGTGGATGTTCTTTTGGTTCTGTCTTATTTGTGCAAGTTGCTCAATGCTGGTTTGACATACTCTTCTGTTAAAGCCCACCTGTCAGCCATTGATGCTTGTCTGCCTTTGACTCCTCCTTTGACTTCTAAATTTGAGGTCAAACAATTCCTTAATGGTTTCTTTCATATTGGACCCCAGGGAAGCATATTCCTACTTCCTGGAATTTGTAGAATTAATTGATATCTGTATTATGTGTACTGATGATTTGTGGGGATGCATTTCTCACTCTCATACTCCCTCATCCTATCTCTGAAGAGAGTTGTTAATATGTTTTTTTCTTTTCCTTGTATGTCCTGGTAAATTCCATTAGCTGTCACAGCTAGTGGTATCACCCAGGCTTTTACATAGTGCACAAGAGGCTTGTGAGGCTGCCAATGTTTGTCCTGGTGTGCATCTTTTGCTGAGCTGTATTTTTGCACTGTTTTCTGTTGCAGAGGTAGATTGATATCCTAGTGCTTTAGGCAATCTGTTAACTGTAGCCCAGTGAGCACCCACAAGCATTGCTTTTACTCATCTGGGAGCTGACTGCTTGATGAATCTATTTGTTACATTAGAGGTAAGTCATGCAGAAGTCTCTGTCCCCTGCTTTTCTCCTACACCAAAACACACACACACACACACACACACACACACGCACACACACACACACACACACACACACACACACACACACACACACACACACACACATGTGCATGCAGGTACAAAGGCATAGAATATTCTGTCAACCTAAACCCACTCCGGCCGTTTAAAAAACGTAATCCATGTCAATGCCTAATTTACTGGCACAGTACGGTCAAAACACACAACACATTCACAAAAATGTAGAAGAAAACTGTCTGTGTTGTCATTATTTTAAATAATTGAATACAAAAGGAATCTTGCATACTGGACCTCCATGAATTTATTTATTTATTTTTTTTTCATTTGATAACCGGGTAGTGTCCAACTGGGCCAGAAGCCTGTTTTCAGCAGAGACCTGGGGAAGAAAGCTCCAAGGAAGATTACATTGTTTTTACACTAGGCATACGACTGTGTTTAGAGTGCATAAAATAATACAAGTAGAAGTTCAGTTGCAAAGTTCCTAACATAGTATCTGAAAACAATTAACAATGGCAATATACAAAATACAAAAAACATTATACAAACAGTTGTACAATATTAAAAACAGAATCCAATTTAATAAGCAACATTTTTTTTAGGATAACAAAACACAGTCTGACAGTAAGAAGGCTTAAAAGCCAGGATATATTGAGAAAGGGAGGTGTAAAGAAGGATATTTTGGAGGAACATTTCTATTTTCAGTCCTGATTTACCCCTGCACAGGATTTATTTATTTTATTTATTTATTTGACATTTGTTAACCGGGTTGGTCCAACTGAGCTAGAAGCCCATTTTCAGTGGAGACCCGAGGAGAAAAACTGCAGGAAATTACATACAAATATTCATAAAAAATGAAAAAATGCATTTTACGTTATACAATATAGTAAAAACAAAAGATTAAGTGGAATTCAGTTACAATAGACAAGTAGAATGAAAACAGTTTAACAGAGTCTGGCAATTTCAAAATATGCAGTATATGTATTTACAGATGAGAGTGTTAGTTACCACACAAATAGATGAAACATATACATAGTTACATTGTTTTTATTTGTAGTGGATACATAGTAGTCACACTGCTACATGAGTATAGCTATTTAAAATTGTGAGAAAGACAGAGTAAAAAAAAGTATCCATAAAGTTATTAGAGAGGATGAGAAGTGAGTTAAAGGATGAGAGAAAAAGGTTGGAGAGACTGGAGGATTCATGTAGGCTCCTGGCAAGGGCAGATCCATGAGTCTGAGAAAAAGTTTAGTTGCTTTTTGTATTGTATTGTATTTGGAATGTTTCTTATAGAGTTAGGAGGTTTGTTCCAGGCTAAAGACACATTTTGATTGTAGAGTAGCTTACCAATGTTTTTGTTAGGTTTATGTATGTCAAAGTGTTGGTCAGAGTTTCTGAGAGGTCTAGTGGAGGTGTAGAAGAAAATGGTTTGTGTAGGCTGGAGTGTGCGATTTGAAGCTGTGAGATAAGTTGATGGGAGTAATTCTGGCCATTGCAGTTGTTTCAGTGCAATGCAGGTGTGATGTATAAGGTTGGTTTGTTGCAAATCTGAGGATTTTATTATATGTGTGCTCGAGTTGAGGTATTAATGTGGATTGTAAGTTTGTGAGGATGGGAGCGGCAAAAGAAAGGATGGCAGGAGGAAAGCCCTAGCTAGAGATAGTTTTGGTAGCTGGAGTAAGGAATTTTTTTGTTCCAATACAGTAATCCCAGTTTTTGCTGAGTCTTTTTGATACATTGATGAATATGCTGATCAAATATTAGTTGATCATTTATTATGGAGTTTAGTATGTGGATCAACTTTGATAATTGTTTTGTTTAGGGAAGAAATGGAATAAGTGGATTTGTAGTGTGAGATATATCTTGGTAGTAAGAGTTTAGTTTTTTTAGGGCTTAGGATAAGCTGATTTTCATTCAGCCATTTTTCTGTGGTGATGAATCTGTTTTGTGTAAGTGAATGGAGATGTGACATGTTATCAGAGGTGGTGATGAGGGTTGAGTCATCTGCGTATTGGATAAGGGTTGAGTGACCAGAGGCAGTATAGAGGTGGTTGGTAAATATATTGAATAGAAGGGGGCCCAGGATGGAATGCTGGGGGCCCCCTGTTTTTACAGGTAAGAAGGGGGAGCTGGAAGTGAGCCATCAGACATATTGTTGTCTGTTAGTAAGGTAGCTGGAGAACCACTGCAAAGTGGTAGGAGAGAGGTTAAGATCAGTTAGTTTATTTAGTAGTTTACAGTGAGACACAGTATCAAATGCTTTGGATAGGTCAAGGAAGAGACAACTGTATGACTAAAAGATAAGAGGGAAGTAGCAGTACTGTTGTTTGGCAGAAAGCCATGTTGGGTAGGTGTTAAGAGGTTTTCATGGATTAGGTGTTTAAGCATTTAAGAGTGGATGCATTTTTCAAGATGTTTTAGAAAGAGGTCTTAGAATGACTATTGGTCTAAAGTTAGAGGGGTCTGTGGAGTTACCTCCTTTGTGTAGTGGTACAGTGTAGAATGATTTCCAGATGTTTGGAACTGTTCCTTATTGAGTGGATTACTTTAGAAATAGGAAAGACTATAGATTCAGCAGCAAGCTTGAGAGAGAGTGGGCAATTTATCAGCAGATGGAGAGCAGGATTTATATTTATGGAGAAGAGATTTGATGTAGGAGGTGGGACAGGTTTAAGTGAGAGAATTTTTTTTGTTATGAGTAGGAGATGAGGAATGGTCTGGAGGACTTGAGTTATGGTCTGAGTGAGTTAGTTTGCAGGTAGTGTCTGTGAGGTAGTTATTAAGCAGGGTAGCAGTCTCCATTGGTGAATTATTAGGGAAGAGATTTGAGTTGTGGGGTTATCAGGGTGAAGGATATTATTGATAGTGCATCAGATTTTTTTTAGGGTTGGAGAGGTGATTAGTTTGTGCTGTATTATAAAAGTTTTTCTTGTCCTAGTAAATGTGATTTTTGTAAGGTTTCTGATTTCCTTGTAATTTTGTAGTAGAGTAGGAGATTTGGTTTTCTGCCAGGTTTTCCAAATACTATCCCTTTTGTACATTAGGGAGCAGGTTTCTTTTGATAGCCAATGTGCATAGGTAGCTTTTATCCTAATTCTTCTTTGTGGAGCAAGTGAGTCTAAGATGTTGAGGAAGGTCTGGTTAAATTTTCAACAGCTTCATTAAGGGGAAGGTGGTGAAGGAAGGACCAGTTAATGGATACCAGTTAAATGAGTCAATATCAAAGGAGGATAATGTACAGCAGTCTCTGTATATGTAGGGACTGGATATTTGGATAGAGTGTCTTTGGATGTGAATAGGGAGATGGTCAGTAAGGGAGTCCGGTAGGGTGCGGGGTTGTGGTGAAAATTAGGGTCTGTAGTAAGTATCCAATCAAGGATGGAGGTGGAACCAGAGTTTTTTATCAATATGTGTGGGGGACAAGAAGAGTTGTTTAAAGCCATGTAGGTTAATACTGATATTTGGAGAGTCTGTCATACGTTTGACCAGTCTATGTTTGCATCTCCCAGAATGGTAGTTTCATAGGAAATGTTGTCAGACAGCCATGATAGTATATTTTATAGGAATGGAATGTTGTTTTCTGGTGGGATATAGATTGAGGCTACAGCAAACACTTTGTAGGAATTCAAGTGACAGTTAAGTACAATTAGTTCAGCAGGGTGAAAACTTGGTGATGGTGTTTGTAAGGGGGAGAGCTTGAGAAGATCAGTTTATAGAACTGCAACACCACCACTTTTTCTGTCTCTCTATCTAACTGAAATATATTGTAATTCACTGTATGTGGTTATAACCATGTTTCAGTTGTAGTTAAATAACGTGGTTAGTGTTGAGCTATCCAGGAGTGTAGTTCTATGGTTTTATTGAGTAGGCTTTGTAAATTAATTAAGAACAGGTCTAGGTTTTTGGGGGTGTAGGGAGTAGTGAGGAGGAAGGGATGTGTTAGGTGGAAGCAAGGGTTAGGATGGGTGCATTCTGGGGTTGAGAGAAGGGGAGGAGGAACAGGGTTTGGGGGTGAGTGTCCCTGGCTAGGAGAAGGGTCAATGTAAGTAATGTAGGGTGTGGATGAAGTGGGTGAGGCAATAGAACAGTACTTAAGTTTGTCAGTGGGAGTTTTGACCTTGTATAAATGGAATTTGGAGGCGATGGAAAGATGTAGAAGGAGTAGGTTGGAGTACAGTGGGTAAGGGAATATGAAAGAATAGGGATGAGTTTTAATAGTGTAGTGTGTTGTGGTATGATGTAAGTTGAGAAAGTAGGATGAAAGTAGGGAGACTTGGGTAAATGTGAGACATGATGTTGGGAGAGTGAGGGGAGGGGAATTGTGATTACAAGGTAACTAGATAACAAGTATATGTTGGTGGAAATGAGATGGGAGCGATATGTAATTAAGTGTTGTAAAGTAAATGGCCGGGTGAGGTGAAAGGGATGGAGAGTAGTTAATGAGGATAAAGTATAAATTAATTGATTGAAGGTGTGATGCCCCAACACTGACCCGGTAATCAAGGTGCCTCAATCCTCACCACTGGCAACAATGGGGGATGTACTCACTGGGAGGATGATAAGTACACACACAGGAAAGTGCAATTTCCCTTAAGAGCACACAGAGACCACAGTCAGACTGGGGCTGGTTTCTCCTTTTTCTCAAGATCCCCAGTAAAAGTCCCCACTGGCACAGCTATAGAGTTGAGATCTCAGCTGAGTGGCCAAGCCAAGACCTCCAGCACCCTCTCTGTCCAACCAGTGCTTCGTGTCCCTGCCCAAGTAGCTGACACACACACTCTTTGAGATTTGATTTATATACAAACACACGCACACACACACACACACACACACACACACACCTGGGAAAGGCTGGCACAGGTTTACTAGCTATGCCCCCTTTTTCCCAGACTATAAGGTAGTTTGAACTGCCACCAGCCACTCATTATCAGCTGCTTTAAGGTCCTTAATAAAGGGTGTCCAGTCTTCCTGTGCAGTGCTACTGTTAGCACAAATGGTAGTTTGACCAAGAGCAAGGTTATTAGGCATGGCCTGCACAGTGTCACCATATAGATATGCAAGTACTCTAAGAGGTTAAATATTTGTAGACAGGCCAGCCACAATTGAAATGTTTAAATATATTTAATAATAATTAATAAAAGAACAAGAAAATACTCACAAACAATCACAGTTACTTCAGAGTTCAGAATCACAGGAAATATTTAAAACAACATTGCAGGACAGTCTCAAATAAATAAAGAAAACATCTAAGCTATACTTCACTGTATTCCTAACTGTATCTAAGAGAAATTATTGTACCCTAGACTTACTCTTAGCAAGGCAACAGATGTGGTGAGTGGGTTTTCCAGCTTATGTTGTCAGGTCAAATACAAAATACAAAATGCCTAGTCTCTCTCTCTCTCTCTCTCTCTCTCTCTCTCTCTCTCTCTCTCTCTCTCTCTCTCTCTCAGAGAGTTCTTAAATTAGTATTTCAGATATTACTACTGGGGTGTTAGCAGGTTGACATCACTTCTTGTCATCTGAATATCAGTTCCCAGACTCACAACCATTGATTTTAGCATCTACCTGTGAAAACACATGCCTTAGATCTTTTGGCAAATGGTGGAAGTCATAAAATAATTTACATTCCTCCACATTTAAAGACAGTACAAAAAAGTCTCGTTCTAGACATTATGTCTCCTGTTGCACTAAAACTGAAAGATAGAATCTCTTTTATTACATAGTTATAATATAATTTAATTTCACTATTTTTCTGACGTTTTGCAAGCTAACCTTCTATGTGCCAGTTCCCACCGTTGAAACATATATATTTACACAGTTACAATAGTTAATATACATTTATGTTATTTTCCAGTAGGGTACACTGTGAATATACCTTTAAGCTGAGTACTCTACAACATATCTTTTCAGCACACGTCTGTACAAACCATCTTATATGACATGCAGTTCTAATACATTTGTAACACAAGCATATGAATCATGTTGATATTCACAAGTGACACACAACCACTTACAAAATTCCAGATAGCTGGGCTGGCAGTATCTCCTTTTGTTACAGCAGGGGTGGGTGGGAAAGGGGGTAGGGTA
The DNA here is from genome assembly GCF_019279795.1 of Protopterus annectens. NCBI lineage: Eukaryota > Metazoa > Chordata > Ceratodontiformes > Protopteridae > Protopterus > Protopterus annectens. The sequence goes on along the minus strand of NC_056725.1, from coordinate 1,952,529,004 downwards.
GAGGACTGAAGTGAGCCAGAGTGAAGCGAGGGGGAACGGAGCAGGATGCAACAGACTGCATCACGTGCAAACCTCCAAAAGAAACCATCTGTAAGTTTACTTCTAAATATTTTGCAGTATAAGTAATTTAGGAATCTAAAGCCAGGATTTTTGTGTGTCAAGCCATGGGGGGGGGGGGAGTAATTTCTGTCACTTCCCAATTCTACTGGAAGGTAGGGGAATTTATACTTTTGGAAGAGGTGGTGTCAGGCCACTCAACATGGTGATTTAACCACTAAATGTTCAAATTGTTACAATGGATGCTAGAGAGGAGTTAGCTGTGAATCAGATAGCCAGCAAAATAAGTGACTACTGGCACTGTCAGTTGTACTGCTATTGTTGAAGACTTATTGGAATTGAATTATTCAGTGGGGGTGGGGGGAAGTAATCCTTGCTGCTGACCCTGGCTAACTAAGTTACTGCTGCTATTATAGAGGAGTTAAGTTAGCTTAAGGGTGTTAGAAAGTTAAGTATTGAAAGACTTACACCGGGTCCTACAATGTTTTCCCAATCACAGGTGGGTTTCCATTTGGTTGTTTAGTGTCATCTGGGTGGTTACTGTTCCATAAATAAAATCTTCTTGGGCTTGATCTAATTTGTAGCCCCAAGGGATGGTAGTAAGCTGAAAAGAACAGAGATATAGATATAAATAGAAAGAATATCAGAGGATTTATAGATATGCAGTGAAGGTCAGCAAAACAGTTTAGTTAAAAGTTCTAATACTATTTAACAATTGCAGCAGTCCAGGTCTAAAAATATTGAACAGTTGCAGTAGTCCTGATGACATATAAATAATTATCTAGTTGATGATCTAATAATTGCAGATGAGGTAAAAACCATTATAGTAGTCATAGGTTCGTAGGTTGGTACTAGGCTATTGGCCCTAGGGCCTATACAAGCCTAGCCATAACAACTCACTGGCTATTTCTTCCCACACTATTTACTTTCCTGGACCCCTGCCTAGCTGGGCGACTGACGTGATCCCCGGGGTGAATTTCCTTTCTCCCATCCTAGTCTAGTTTAAAAGTTGGATAACAACAATTTTCCATAGGCAGAGTCAGCAATAAGCAATGGTAAGAAATTTCAGCATACATTAGACATATCCTGACAGGGTAGGTCATTAACACATATATACATATGTCCGTGTTTTATGGCTTGATTTACTCTTCACCCAAGTTTCTGAATACCGCTCATCACATGTGATTTTTGAAACTGTCTAGTACAAAGAAAACATCACTACATGGCCAACATTCTAGTGGTAACAATAATTTAAAGAAAGCAGACACACAACTTATGTCTCCTTTTTTTCTGAAGCAAAAAATAAATTGCCTTCTTTGGTAGAATTTTGCAACACAATTCATTAAAGTACATATTTTGCACCATCTCTTTGATATCATATTTTTCATCATTTTTGTCATTCTTTTTTTATTTTATAATGTGTATTTCTGACTAGTATCCCACATTCTGATTGGAAGCAGGAAGCATTATGTTCTATTTGGTATGGATATTTTGTTTTAATTACATGTCCAGATTTTTAGCTGGATGTACCTATTTTTCAAGGATCTTTGTTCCTATTTTCAATGTCTGCAGGTTGAGAGGTATGAATGTACTAAGTTTCCCCTTGAAAGTCATTTTTACTTTCAGTTAGGAAATCCCAGATTGCTTATGCTACAGTATGGTCAAATGGTGATATTACATGCATATGCGCTCACGCATACGTGTGCACACACACACACACACACACACACACACACACACACACACACACACACACACACACACACAAACACTAGAAAGCCTTCTGCATATTCATTGTTTAAACTCAGGAAATATCAAAGGAAAATACTAGATGGGAAATTGCAGTAATGGAATTTATGCTTTTATTTCCAGGTTAGTATGTTGCCCTTGTAGTAAACAAAAAAAAGAAGCTACAAGGAGAATTAGTTTGCCATTTTTATTTTTTGAAGAAATCTTCCTTAAAATCTGTAAGTTAACTCCTGTATCATTTGACTGTTAGTATGTTGTTTCCTTCACTTTCTGCTTTTCTGTTGATTTTTGTTTTTTATTCTGCCTTTGTCAAACCTGTCTCTATATCAAGTATGATATGCTCATGACACTAACAATGATTCGGCCAGTGATTCCTGGATCTGATTTATCCACTCACATGCACATCAGAGCAGAATTTAATGTGCTTTTATTAACTTGGTTTAGTTATTAAATTAAGGGGTTAGTGAGGAATGTTGATGCTATCAGTGTTTTGATGATCTGTTTTGGGGGTGAGGGGGAAAAGACTAACACATTTTTTCCTGTTTTTGGCTTCAGTAATTTGAGTAGGAAGAGTGAATTAAATGAAAACCATCAGACAAAAGTAGATTTTTTTCTTCATTAAATTCAGATGTAAGAAACCTGCACTATTTCCTAATGTTTTTGAAAAGTTCTTTGGGATCATTATATCCTGAAACAGGCATGACTTTATGCATCATACCTCAGTATATCTAAAAAGATGTATAATGGTTTAGTGGAGGAAGGGTAATATACATACTAAGTTTAAATACCAGAAGGTCAAAAATGAGAGGGAGATGCAAGCAAAGAACAAGAGTGAGCAAAAATGAATTTTCAGTGCTATGCTTCTCTCTTTAAAGTCAAGACGAAAGAAGAGCTTCTCACTGATTTAATCATATCCTTACTTCACTGTAGCAGCCGCATTCACACCAGTGATGATTATGAATTCCAGATATTCATACGGAGCTGAGTGATAATCAGCATGGCATGGTAGCGAACCATTTTCTCAGAGAAGGTAGGGATGTAAGTAAGAAACGACATCTGATCTTTGCTGTAAGACAATCTAAAGAACCCTGCACATATATAGTTTTGACTAGTAACAAGTGTGCTTTAGAAGAAAAAAGACAATTTCATCTGATTTTCTTCTCTTGTCTTTTCTTTTTATAATCCAATTCCCTGGGTCAACCAGTTTAACACTGTCACCCCTATTGATTCCAAACAACACAGCATTTCCACAGTTCCCTACAGGAGGTAGGCACTGAGGAAATTGTTAACACTACTTAGCATTTTAGCATGCATTAAATATAGTGCCTGTATGTAAAGTTCAGTTATTTTGTGTTTTGGCAACAGTCTACTTATTAGCACTGAAATAATTTAAGAGAAAGCATCCTGCTAACATTACTACACAGACCCTCATTCTGATATTTATATAAAAACGCATTTAAAATGCTGTATTTCCTAGTCTTTGTCCTCCCAAAGGGCAAAGATGGAGAATTGCAGGATATCTTTTTTGTTTGTTATGCATCATATGACAGGCAGTCTTCAGTCTAAACAAGTGCTTATAAAGAATGCATGGATTACCTTGGTAGAAAACATGTCTTTGGGACTCTAACTAGAATTGTCTGTATGTCTGTGTTTGGTCTTCTGTTTTTTTACTTCTTTATGTGTGTCTTAGCTATTACATTCCCATTTTATTCTTTATATAAAGCGTTGTATAATCCTGTACCCAGGCCTTTTAAAGCAACCATCCATCTGTTTACAGAGTGTAAATATAACATGAAAAAGCACCAACTGTATATGCATGCATAATGGTAGTGGGCAGCATTCTTAGAGAAAATATGTGTTGGTAAAAGTCCATTGCTGTCCCACTAGTTCAAAGCTGGTTATCAGTTATTGTATGTGAGCTAGAACTCTGTTAAGAGTGGACAGTTATTAAGTACTGAGATTGTGAGATAGGTACACTTAGACTGTACCTGTCAACAGTGATAGCCTCACATGTACCATATGGGAGGGTAATACTTAATCACCCCCCCCCCCCAATCTTTCCAACAACACCTTTACATGTAGCTTTTTATGAGCCTCATTATTCAAACTGACTGTTTCTTTTCCTTATTTTTATTTTTTGTGTAGGATCAAAAGATTTGTCATTTATGTTTTGTTAGTGCCTGTATGAACATTTTTAAAATATAGTCTTTCTCTACTGTTGGTGCCTCTTCCTTTAGAGAAGAACATAATTTGCATTTTGTGAAAAACTCCTCAACTTACTACTCTGCTTTAATGAGAAGAGTGAGAATAATGTGTTGTTGAACAGAGTCCTGGAGGTTTATAGATAGAAGAAAAGCACAAGAAAAACAACTGCTACAAGGGCCATTCTCTGTGACTCAAGCCTCCAAGTACTTCAGGCTTAGTAACGTCACTGGCTACTTGTTGCCAGGAGGACATATGCACACACAAGGATGACAGACACACCCTACACAGAGCATAAACAGTGGCCAGGACTGAATCTCAGATCCTAAAGCTGTGAGACAGACAGGCATCTTATATCACCATGTTGCTCAGCATCAGCATCTTTTTAGCAGATAAGTTATGACTTCATATACTCACTGTATTCTGTTGTGAGGATTGTTTTGTTAGGGCCCTTGTTAAAGTGGAAAGAAAACTGTTTTTGATCTTCTGTTTTATACTTCTATATGTGTATCTCCGTGTGCATGTGTGTATGTATATGTTTATATATACGTGTGTGTGCCTGTCTCTCTCGCTATATATATATATATATATATATATATATATATATATATATATATATATATATATATACACAGAAAGCAATCAAGGGGGAAAATTAGCACTTTATGCTCAAAATTGGCAGTTAATAACCCAAACAAAGCCTATCATGCATCTGCCATTTCGGCTCATTACAATACAGAGCCACCAATTTCTTCTCATCCATTACTAAAGCAGTATCTTAGAGGAGCCAAAAATGTAAGGCCTCCTAGAAGATCACCATTGCCTGCATGGGACCTCAATTATGTGTTGGAAAAGCTCACCCTACCTCCATTTGAACCAGCTGCTACAGCAACAGCTGATATAAAGTTCTTACCATGGAAAACAGCTCTACTAGCAATTACTTCAGCAAGAAGAGTTTCAGAGCTACAGGCCCTCATGGCTGTAGAGCTTTTTATCATATTTTACCCAGACGGGGTATCTCTGAGGACAAATCCTACTTTTATGCCTAAGGTGGTTTCCAGTGTGGCTCTTAACCAAGCAGTTCATCTGCCAACCTTTTATCCAAATCTGCAGAACAAGGGGGAGAGAATTCTGCATTCCTTGGACGTACACAGACAGCTAAGATTCTACTTAAGCAGGACTAAAGCTCTAAAAAAAACTGAGCAATTACTAGTGACATATGCTGCAGGATCAGAGGGCAAGGCTATATCAAAGCAGAAAATTTAAAAGTGGATAAGCCACTGCATCTGTTTCTGCTACTTACACCATGCTAAACCTGTGCCCAAGGGCATTAGGTCTCATTCCACCAGAGCTGCAGCTACTTCAGCAGCCTTTCTAAGGGGAGTACCAACCAAAGACATTCTAGAGGCTGCTACTTGGAGTTCTGTTCACACCTTCACAAAGCATTATCATTTGCCTCTCTACTCTAAATCCAGGGCAGGCTTTGCCACTGCAGTTCTGCAGTTCCTTATAGCCGTTCCTAATGCTGTTTAGCTCCAGCCTCCCAACCATAGCTTTGGGATTCTACCCAAATGTAATGACTGCAACAGTGAAACACGAAGAACATAGTACAGTTGTGTACACTTACCATAACTGTAGATGTTCGAGTGTATTCACTGTTACAGTCCAGGTTACCCTCCCGCCATCCCCCTGTCATTCTGGAGTTTATCTTTCCTTCTCTATCTTCTACAACCTATGTGGTGTATTTGCTTGTAGATGAATGTAAAGTTTATATTGGTGCATGTATATATATATATATATATATATATATATATATATATATATATATATTTTTTTTTTTTTTTTGCTACCTTTTTGGGGGCACCTGACATTGGGGGCAAGAAAAACTAACAAAAATGGTGTCGGCTGCATGTGTTTTACCCCTGACGACCTGACGTCATGGAAGAGGAGACAGCAACCGATGCAGGATCCAAGACTTTGGAATTCAGGCCGACTGAGGGCAACCTGCCAGCAGATTACCCAAATGTAATGACTGCAACAGTGAAGTGTACACAACTGTACTTTTCCACTGTTAAAATATATACATGTAAAGAGTTGCAGTAATGCATGTGCGTTTCTGTTCTCTTCCAGTAGAGCACACTGTGGCTACATTTTAAACAGCACTCTGCAAATACCTTTTTCAACACACGCGTCTTTACTAGCAATTTGATGTATACATGACATACAGTTTTAATGAATTTGTAACAAGCATCTTGTATAAATCATTTCGATATTCACCAATGACATATAATTATTTACAAAACTCCAGGTAGCTGGACTGGCAGTATCTTTTTTCATCATACAGATATCTGAGAATTCAGTTTCCAACAATTGCATCACTTTATTTCCTTCTTAAGCTAGTGCTTAAAGAGCAACTCGGGGGAAGGGAATTTCCTTCCTTGTGTGTGGCTATAGCCATTTAACTTTGGTTTCCATTGCTCCACTGTACTACCCGTCCGTCGTGTTGTGGCTTAAATGGGTCCTTTGAGGGTCAGTCCACTACTCTGATAAAAAAAAAAAAAAAAAAATTTAAAAAGAAAGAAATTAATGAATGTATGTATTTTTCTGCAGGATTTCCCATGCCCATCCTTCTGGGCCAGCAGAGACTGGTGTTTTACTCTGTTTTTCATTGCCCCTAAAGTGATGGGAGACCTTCAATTGATGTTCAGTTCTCTCATGTCTGGACCTCTTCCTCACAAACTAGAAATTTCATTTGGTCACCAAGCAGACTGTACTACTCCATCTTCCTTTGATAGTATGGGATGCGTAGCTGCATACAAAGGTTAGATAAGGCAATTGCAGGTCTTATCCTTCTGCTATCCATTTCCCATTTTCATTTCTTTCCTTCCTGTTTCCCTTCTACAGCGCTCTCACTGTTTTCATAGAATGTATGATGATGGTGACAGCACACAGTGAGTGGAGGGAAAAATATCTTTCTAGTACTTGAACAAATGGCTACTTGTACAAGTTCAGTGGCAGACAAATAGCCTTGGGAAATCACTAATCATCATGATCAGTCACAAAATGTAGAATTAAGAACTCTCTCAAATCATTCCGTTTGGAAGTCGTAACTAGGGCAGATGATAAAAAAGTGGCTTTTGTTCCTTGGAAATGCAAGACATTCAAAAAACAGTGATACCTCCCACTCAGTATGGCATATTACTTCTTGCAGCTGCTAATCTGTATGGCATAGTTGATTGGTAATAGGGTGCTTAAATCCACAGACCATTTCAGTGAAACTTGTTGACATACACCAGAATGTGCAACTTCAGAATAGGTTTTAATCAGTAAAGGGGTGGATGGGAGATGCCCCAAATGAATCGGGTAAGCTTACCTCAACTTCAGCCAGAACATTTGCTTTATTATGCTTTTCAGAATCTTATTGAAGTAATTTGTTGCTTAATTAAAATTAAGAGTAGTGTAGGCAGATGATTCTTGTCAGGCGTCTGTCATGAGTCATGTTCAGGATCGTACAGCAGAGGCTGAGAATTTAGTGATCAAATACTGATTACTTTCCCTGATGGATCGTATGTGCTCTGCTGACAGTGCAATCCATAATACCCTATAGCACATTCATCCACCGTGTCTCTTAGTTTTCTTCTCCTATTCCCGCACTTTATTCAGGTATTGATCCTAGCCATTGTTAACAACAAGTTCCTGCTTTCAAATGACCACCCCTTTTTTTCTTTTCTGATGCATTTACAACATCAAGAAATGGAAAGATTCTCCTTTTGGGATTAGTGGAAAGGTTCCATTAGAAGCCTGGTAGGTGGGTTGAATATTTGCATGAGATTCTGATTGGCGCATTGGATGGGCCTCTGCTTCCTAAAAGTACTTTTGCTTCATATGTGAGTCTTAGGTCTGTTATGGGCAGGGAATATTCCCAACTGCTGGGATGTTGATTCCATTATTGTCCTCTGTCTGTTTGGAGGACTTTAGACGTGGGGAGGTGCACACCTGGCTCCCACCCTTGGGGAGTGCATTTTGTGGGGTTTGTGTCATCTTTTGTCCAGCTGATTAACTTGGTCTGTTTACTGAGCCTATTCATGCAGGGTGACACTTGGACTCCATCAGTTGTGGACCTAGGATCCTTGGAGCTGAAATTAATTTTTTAGTGCCTTCCCTTCAGTCCATTGGAATTGTTCAGTCCTAGTAGTAGAGGAGACTTCATAGATTAAACCGATGGCAGTCTGTTTCCTTGAGACTTTCTGTTTAGAAAGTGAGAGAGTTTAGTTTTCAGTGGGATTGTATAACTACCAGAATTGTATTTAAATGATAAATAATGCATTGCGTGCACCCTTAAATGTGGGACTGCCTATGTCCATTACATCCATGTTTTAGACATACTTTTTGTTAAGATATAAGCTTCAGCAGAATTACAGCTTGCAGCAGACACAAGCTATATGTTCAATGCAGAAATTTCTTTTTAAAACCCCAACACACAGACGACTGAGGTGCTAGTTCTACACTGATTGTATGCGGTACTGACTTGCATGTTGTCAGACATAACTGGTGTTGCTTGTCCTTTTCCCCAGTATATCCTTTCAGTGGATACTCCCCTACCAGAGAAGAGAGATCTATTTATGATAAGGCTTAAGGCTTAGTCATTCATGGACTGGAAGCTGAGACGGTTATGGCAGAAGAGTCCCTATCATATCTGGGGTAGTTTTATGCATTGGCATATCCTCCCCCAGAAGAATACAGTTTTGAACTGTTACTGTTGTATTTGCATTACCGTTCAGTGCATCTGGGTGTTAGTATCTCCCTATGCCTTCTAGCCCTTTCAAGCCTGCTTTGCGTGATTTCCCTGCAGTTTCCATTAATAGATCACCACAGTGCTTTTTCCACTAACCCCACCCCCAAAATGATTCCACCTGTCCATCAGCTGTCAACCCATCCTGTCATCATGTACTTGGGCTGCTATTCAAACTCAGGTTTCTAGTAACTAAGGCAGATGCTGTTCTGCTGTACCCCTGGGCTGCCTCACTTGTAGGTGCTTGTGGTGCAAGAAATGTGATATGTACAAGGTTAGCTACTTGTGTTTCACAACCAAGCAAGTCTTTTAGCTAAAAAGCCAGAAAAAAAAATCATGTGCCTCCTACCACCACTTGACCCTGTAGGGGACCTCTGCTGAATGTGATGTAATAGAGACATCACCTTGAGAAATGACTCAACAAGTCACAGCCACTTTTTGTAGTTGGATATCATTTTCTCTACATTACTATAAAAAGTGGGTAATACTTCTAATTTCTTCTGAAACACCAATATGATTGATGCAAGGTTTTGGATTTGGAAGATGTGATTGCTAAATTACAAATGTCTCACTTTAACAAAATGTATCAGTAGATAGGTAAATTTATTTTCGAAAAAGAGAGACATAAGTAGGTATAGCAAAACTACAGAGGTCTGTTGTTCCAGTTTTTTTTTCACTCCTTTTTGGCAACTTCAGATGGGACATTGCTGCAGGTTTGCATGTCAGCTGAATTTATTGTCAGTGGTACAGGCATGTAACTGAATTTAACTTGAGGAATGTTCATAGAATACATTAGGTATTTTGACAGAATGGAGAACTGATACAAAATGCAAACAAATGTTCTGGCCTCATCTGAGACATAGGATCCAGAAGGAAAAGTATAAAAAGAATGTGAATGGACTATTAGTCATTGGTAAAGAGATGCATCTGCATGTGAGATTATGTAATCTGAGCTGCAGGTGGTTTAAATGTGCTAAGCTGCAGTAGACAGGTCAGATAGAATTTGTGGATGTTTAAGTGATGGTATTAATATGACCAAATGGTAAACATCATCTTTTTTGCAAGTCTAATCCAGCATTTTATACAGTTTCATTTTTGATATTTTCTTGCTGGTGTTTTATAAGAATGGATATTACAAAATACCCTATTTTTCTCCTGATGACCATGTAAAATTCCTCTGTGTTCTAAACAATCTACTTATTAGCAAAAACTCCTTTATTTTGAGTAATGTTAACCACCCCTTAGTAAAATTAAACTTCTACTTCCAGTGTAGGATATGCACAAAAATTCCTAGACTTAATAACCAAACATTCTCATGAGCAGCTGGTAAGTAAATATACTACAGCACACAGCATTCTTGACCTGATCATTACAAATATGACCACCTCTTGCACTGCTCTTCATCTCCTTCTCTAGTGAAGTCTGGTCATAAACTTGTGACCTTTTCCTTTAAACTCCCAAAAGCTCCCACAGAAAACCCATCTGAATTTAAGGGCTACAAACATGCCATCCTCAACCTATTATGTGGTGACATTAAAATTTGTTTTATCACTCCACCTCCCCAAACTTTAATACAACAGCAAACTTCACTAAGGATTTCTGCATCCATTTAGAAAAATGCATAGAGCTAGCAGCCCCTATCAGAACCAAGTAAGAGAAATTCAGAAACAAACCGACCAAGTGGCCCATTGCCTTAAACACTGTACAACAAAAGAAAGAAAAACTCATAGTAGCATGGTAGCATTTAGCAGAAATGGTGTTCCCAGCTCATACGTTTAAATGGGTGTATGTACCCCTGTTGGCCAGTGTGTGCTTGCCATAAAGCCCAGTAGCCCTGGGTCAATAAGCTACTGGCTGGCCAGTGACCAGTTGCCCAACTTGGGTTACCTGGGATAGTTCTGTTGAATGAAAGTTGGATGTAAAACCAAGCAACCTGCCAAACATGAACTAAGAATTGCTACACTCAGTGTAGGTTCACTAACAGGCCGGAGCTTGGAAGTGGCTGACATGATGGACATCCTATGTATCCAAAAGGCAAGATGGAAGGGCAGTTCAACAAGCACACTAGGCTTGAGATGTAGGGTCTACTACTCAGGAGGAGGACAGACTAGAAATGATGTGGGAATTATGGTAAAGGAGAGGCTTCTGAAGACAGTGAGGGATGTCATCAGAATTAGTGACAGACTCATGACAGTCACACTCCAGTGGAATGCTAGGGCAGTATTAATAATCTCGATCTATGCCCCACAGCAGGGTTGTGATAGCGAAGAAAAGAGTACTTTCTATCAGCAGTTGCAGGGCCTACAACATAAAGCAGGACAACATGAATTGATGTTGGTCATGGGTGACGTGAGAGCACATATCAGGACAGACAGAACAGGATATGAGGACTGCCTGAGTCCACATGGGTGGGACAACAGGAATAAAGAAGGAGAGACCACTCTAGACTTTTGTCTGGCAAATGGTTTGACGGTGACCAACACATGGTTGAGCAAAAGAGACAGTCACAAGATCGCATACAGGAGTGATCAACATGCAATTCAGGTAGGCTTCTTCCTAGTAAGGCAAGGGCACTGAGGTGTAGAATCAGTGATTGCAAAGTCATTCCCAGTGAAACAGTTGCCCCACAGCATAAACCACTGGTTGGCACAATCAGCGGCGAGCAGTTTTCAGACATGGCTCTAAGGTCAATGGAGACCAGGCTGCAGACCTGGAAGTTGATTGGAGAGAAAGCACAGTAGTTTGAGGAATTACTCATGGCTGTAGCACCTCAAGAAATAGTGGAAATACGTGGATTTGAAGAAGAATGGCAGCACCTCAAAAACAGCATGTGTGTGGACTACAGAACTGATATGCGGTTGGGCCAGGTATGGAAATAAGGTGCACAAGTGGTGGAATGCAGAAGTAAAGAAAGTTATCAAAAGAAAGGAGAACTGCAGGAAAATGGGAGATAGAAAAGATGGACCAGGCTAGAAGAGAATACAAGTTGGCTAACAAAGAGGCTAAGAGAGGAGTTCCAATAAAAAGAGCAAGCATCGCCTGCACTCTACCAGCTTCTGGAAAGTTTCTCAGTAGATGGCACAAAGAAACTGTATCAGGTTGCAAGGTAAAGAAAGAAACATAAAGAAGATAGTCAAGAAGATGCCAGCAATGACCTGCTCAGCACTTTGCAGGACCACATCAAAGGTAGATGGAAAGATTACTTCCTGCAACTTCTGAATGAAGAAAACTTCACCGAAGATGTATTGTCCCAGACACAGTCTATGATGAAAGAAGAGGAGAAGCCCATCATATTAGAAGTAAGAACAGCACTAATGAAAATTAAGCCAGGGAAAGCAGCAGGCTCAGATGAGGTCATAGCAGATATGATAAAGATATTGGATGAGATGGAGGAGAAATGGCTCTTGAGGGTACTCATAGCAGTATGGAGAGAAAGCCGTATCTTAGATGACTGGAGAATAAGTATATTCATGTTGGTGTTCAATAAAAAAGGGGACTTTCACAACTGTGGGCACTATAGAGGCATCAAACTCCTGTCACACTGCATGAAAGTTTTGGAGAGAGTGGTTAATAAGTGAATGTGCAGAGTTGAAGGATGTAAGATGGGAGCTGGGCAGTTCAGATTCAGATCAGGATGCAGCACAACTGACTTGACATTTGTAGTGAAGGAGTTACTTGATAAGAAGCTAGAGATCAGGAATAAGTCCATCTAGCAATTCCTAAACTTGGAGAAAGAATATCACAAGGTCCCAAGGAAGCTGATTTGGACAGTTCTGCAGTGGTTTGAAGACCCAGAAGCATTGGTAGAATTAGTGCAGGCTATGTACAAGGACTCAATGACTCAAGTACGACCAGTGTTCAACCAAACAGAGGGGTTCTCAGTGGGAGTGGGTATCCATCAAGTATTAGCTCTGAGCCTACCACTGTTCTTACTGGTGATGGACTACAATAGCAAACAGGTCAGAGGGGACAAATCAACAAAACTGCTGTATGCCAACAATGTGGCATTACAAGCAGACTCCAAGCAAGAACTTCAACAAAGGATAGGGGAAATGGAATGCAAAACTGAAGACGCATGGGATGAAACTAAGCACAGATAAGACAGTGGTAATGATGGCAAGTTGGGAAAATCAGAAGAAGCTGAGAAATGACATAGAAGGGAAAATAGTGGAATAGGTTAACAGCTTCAAGTACCTGGGAAGGATGGTTGAGGAGATGAGAAGCCTGAATGAGGAGGTCAAAGCTAGAATCAGAGGGGCTGCAGACATCTGGCACAGAGTGTCAGGAGTAGGGTATGACACGAATGCCAAAGAAGCTTAAAAGTAAGTTGTACAACACAGTGGTGTAACTAGTAGTACTGTGTGGTACAGTATTTTGGACAGTAAAGGCACCACAGTTGAGGAAGCTAGAGGTGATAGAGATGAAATGCCTGAGACAGATGGTAAGATGCAGACTGTGGGACAGACAAAGAAATGAGGACATAAGAGCAGAAGCCGAAGTAGCTGCAATTGCAGAAAAGGTCAAATTGAACAGAATATGGTGGTTCATGCATGTGTACAGCAAAGCAGAAAACAGTCTGATGAAGAAGATTTGGGACAGGCAGAAAGAAGAGGAAATGAGGGCATCCAGCAAAGAGGTGAATGGATTGTGCAAGAGAAGACCTGTGTCAGTCAGGCATGAGTGATGAAGAAGGTAGGAGAGTGTTGTTGGATAGAGAGAGAGATTGCGAGTTGACACAACACACAAACTTAGGCTGGCCTTTAAAACAAAAAGCAATTATAAATCCTTGTTTAGCTATGTTAGAAAACTAAAAAAAAAAAAAAAAACCCTACATTGCATTTCTCAGAATGTATTTATACTGGAGCCTTCTATTCTGACCCAACTTACACTGCCAAAGACTTTGTGAAGAAATTTAGTGCCGACTTTACCCTCGAGATGTATATTTAAAGCCCCAAAACATATGAATCCCTTACTCCTCCACTTATCTCTAAAGATCATTTACTGAAAGTGTTAACAAGACCAAAAACTGTTCCTCACTGGATCTGATAACATACCTGGTTGCTTAATTAATAGAGTTAAATGTGCCCCTGCAGATGCACTTATCAGACTGTTTAACTTAAGTTTAGCTACTGGTTTTGTCCCTAATTAGTGGTGCACCACATATGCACTTTCACAAGGTGGCTGTATAACTGACCCGGGTAATTACAGACCAATCAGCCTTTTAAGCCTCATCTGCAAAGCCATGGAACATATAACAGTCCTTATGAATTGTGATATGATGTGAAATGTAGCTCCTGTACATTTAATTAGGTAAATTTCTTAGAAAGGATTACAAAGCCTGTATATGGTAGCAGTACAGTGCGCATGGCATATCTTGACTTGGCCAAAGCCTTTGACACATTTCCCCATGCTGGCATGATACAAAATCTAAATGCTTTAAAAATAAACCCATATGTTGTAAAATAGATAGCAAACTGGCTGAAAGACAGAACCCACACAGTTGCAGGAGCTTCATCAGAAAGTGTGGAAGTGACCCATGGTGTCGCTCAAGGCTCAGTGCTGGAACCTTTCTTTTTCAGTATTTACTTCTCAGATCTCCAAGCAGAGAGCAAGGACCATTGACTAATAAAGTTTACAGATGACTACAAACTAGGGTTTGTTGTTAAGTCACACTATAACATCCAAACCCTCCAGAATGATCTTGCCCATGTGGACTCTTGGTGTATGGGCTCAAACTATCATCACTTTGGGTTGGCGACTCCCATCATCATATTGTCTAGACAACTCACCACTACAAAACAAAAATGTAGTTGGGGACTACTTGGGTGGATAGAGCCTTCTGTTTTCACCAAGACATAATGACAGTTGTCAGAAAATCCTTTTGTTTATCCCAGCTAATTGCCAAAGAATATCATCAAGGCTGAAAGAGGTAATTAATCTCTTATACTCAGCAGTGATCATGCCATTTATTGAGTACAACACCCCCATTTGGGATGTATCTTACTAAACATATCAAACGACTAGAAAGACTCCTGATTCCTAACCAAAAAGATCACAGCCCTAAAGTCTTTGAGCTACCAAGAGAAGCTAGAAGCTCTATCCCTTTATTCAGTGTCTTATAGATGTTTTTTACACCGTTATTGAATTACCACTTCTGACATAGGCAAACTCACATTTATATAAAAGTAATCGGACCATGTTAACAAGTTCACATTTACAAACATACATTGCATATATTGTTCTGAACCATGTAATTAAAACAGCATTACACATATTGTTTAAATCTGATGTCCTTTTCATTCTTCCTCACTTATGGGTTTGGATCCAATCCCCGGATCTGATTCAGCAGCATAATACAGACTTTAGATCCAACTCTTGAGCTCCTCCCTCTATCCATAATGCCCCACTCCATCCCCATTACCTCAGATCTCATTTGCCGCCATCATGGTTAAACATAAGTACTGTTCCCAAGCATTTGTAAGCAAATTTTATATATCTTTTTTTCTTAAAATCCTAAAAATCTTAAAACCTTTCTTTGTTACTACCTCCCTTTTAGCTTTCATTGGTGTTAGGGATATATATATATATATATATATATATATATATATATATATATATTTTTTTTTTTAGGATCTTTTTGACTGCTTTTTCCTACTAAATTTTTAGTAGTTTTTCGTACTACTGTTGGTATCTTTTTTCTTATCTAACTTTTGTAGGTAACTCTGATTATTACAATAGTTGGTAATCTTATAATTTTATAACTTTTCTCTTTTTTAAAAAAATGTCTTGATTGCTGTTTTTTTTCTGTCTGGTTAACTGTCTGTTGGTCCAGTCACAATGTCTGACAAACCTACAGGTTTTAAAAAGTGTACTTCTTGTGCACATAAGATCCGTAACTCAAATGCCCACAAGGAGTGCATTTATTGTCTTTGTCCTGATCATTTAAATACAGCCTGTACAGTCTGTTCTACCTTTAATCCTAGAGCTTTATGTTGATAAGTGGTTACTAGGCTATTGACCCAAAGGTCTTTATAAGGCTAGCTGTGTGTACTCAGTATAATACTAGAGAAACCCAATACAATGGATCATGCCAAAACTCGAGGTCTTAAGTTAGCAACAACTGCCAATATCTAAGAGGATCATAGGTGAAATCCATCCATCCATCCATCCTCAACTCCTTTTTTCCCATTTTGCACAATGGGTCAAGGTGTCACTTCAGCAGTGACAATTATCTTGAACCAAGGTTTACACTGTTGGGTGGTTAGCCCAGCCACAGTAGTTCATCCGCACCACTCACTTACAAACACGCTCACACCTACAGTCAATGTAGCATGCCCAGTCCACCTACTACATGTCTTTGGAATGTGCGAGGAAACCAGAGCACCCAGAGGAAACCCATGAGACCACAGGGAGGACATGCAAACTCTGCACAGAAGGCACCACAGCCGAGAATTGAACCGGAGAACCTCTTGCTGTGAGGTGATAATGCTAACCACTGCACCTGTGTGACTGCCACAGGTGAAATCTCTTGCAGGAATTTATGGTTTGCCATCCAGTCATCCAGGCTATGCTTAAGGGTCATAGAGGGGGCTCTGTTTGATGTAAGTTGGTAGCCTATTCCAGAGGAGTAGCATCCTCTGAGAGACATATCTGTTTCTCCAGCAGGTTCTATTTATGTTGCAGGCCAAGTTAAGCTCCCTGGCGCAGGTGACCCTTGTCCCATTTGACTTGTGGATGTACAGCAATTCCATTAAGTTTGGATATGAGATTGCTCTGTAGGCCAAGCACAAATCTCCTCTAAGTAGTCTGCATGCTACTGAGTACTGTAATGGTGATTTCAGTCTGTCAGTGTTTGACTGACAGGTGTGATAAACTCATATTAAAAGGTCTACTTCCTGCTACTTCATCTTCCGGGGCTCAAACCCCCTCAGAAGCCAGCAAGGTAGCTTCTTTGGAGCAGAAGAAAAGGTCTCCACTGAATTCCCCCAGGTCTTCAATGGAGCCTAGAGAAAAAAGTAAGAAAGCTGATGGGTCCATTGTCTTCAGATCCGGTCTATTTTCCTAACCTCGGATCTGAAACCATCATGAGATCCGAAGATGTCGGCTCCTATAGTCATATCTCCCTCACTGATGACATCCATGCTGGATCCTAAGTTTTTGGATTCAAATCCAAGTACATCTCATTGGAGCCGTACTCTTGAGTACATGGTTAGGCCCATTTCTCCCTCCTTGCCTGCACAGTTGTTTCAAACTCCAAAGAAACATTTGAGGCCCTCTTCCGTAGTGTCTTTTAGGTCCTCCAGGAGATTATCAGAGGCAGGTATGGATAGGATGATGCGAAAGTTTCTCAGGGCTCAGATCCAGATGTGGGTTCCTACTCCACCCCCTACCGTATCCATGAGTGCACATTCAAAGTCAGTTTTATCTCCTTCTCCAAGCCTACCCGGGGGTTCAGAGCCCTAGGATCTGAAATCCCAGAGAGGTTCGGTGTTGGATCCAAGGAAAGTTTCCTCTTCCACTCCAGCTGTTTCCCTAATGGGTTCTGCTCTGATACCCTCAGATCAGAACAGGTCTCCGATCCGAAGTGTCAGCGTTGGATCCAAGGTGGTAGGTTCAGCTCCGGTGTTATTGGATCCATTCCTCCCCCTTGGGACTTTGGCCCTAGACAGTTTGGGTCTCATTCTCCACTCGAGGCTCGGATCCTGGAGTGGCCATGATCTACTTTCCTCAGAAGCTTTGACTCCAAGGGGGTGGATCAGGGCTGCTCCTGAGCCTTCAGCCTTTGATGTGATAAAAAGGGCTTTTTTTTCTCAAGAGAGATCCGTCCTCTCTTATTTTGGATGCTATCCTTTTACTCCCATTGATTTCAAGCTCCAAGTCAGTCAGACCTGTTCCCCAGGGACAGCAAGTTCCAACGGGCCTCCATACAATTCCAGTAGAGAAGCTTTCCCCCTCTTCCGACACGTCCCAAGAACATCCCAAAGAAGAGATTCTCCATAAGAGGACATGTAAGAGGAGACACATAGACTCTGTCTTGGATTCTGTCACCAAAGACACCGATTTTGATGAAGGAGAAGGATCCCCCAGATCACCACTGGATGACATCTGCTTTGGAGATATTCTAGAGAAAGGTGGTTAGTCATCCCAAACTCCTTTTCCTGAAGAATCTGTGTTCTTGGAGACTTTTGGTTTAGGCCCATCAACGTGTTGGGTCACCCCCCCAGCAGATGAACTAATTGACCTGGTTTCATACTGGGCATGGAAGGAGCTGGATACAGTCAAGCCCATTCCCAAGTGCCCTGACAAACTTTTGGCATCATCTGTAGACAGACCCCCACTGCAGTAAAGGAGTCTCAGTTGATGCTATGGTGATGGCAGCAACCACCAAGAAAGAGCTAGCAGATCATAGCTGTACTATCCATCTAACCAGTAGAGAGTCTAGAATGTTGAACAGATTTGGAACGTGTGTGCTTGCCTCAGCTACCTTCTCACTGATGTCACTTAACTATCTGTCATATTTTACTAGACTTCTGAGAGATTTGACTAAAGAGCTTTCAAATATTCTCTCAGAGTCCATGAATGCTGAGGATTTCAAGAGAACGTCCTCCCAAATGGCCACTCTTTTATCCATGTCAAACACTTCAGTGAGGTTAATCTCTCATACAAGTGAAGGTACCGGTTCAGGCATTGCCATAAGGAGACATGCCTAGATGTGACTATGAGACTTCACAGAGCCTTTTAAGAAGTCTTTCAGTAATGCCCCATTTGGTGGCGCTTTCTTGTTTGGGCCATCAGTAAAGAATATACTTACCCACAGTGAAAAAGATGGAAAACCTGCCATTTGGAATCAAATTTTCTACCCCTCAGTGGACCTTCTCTAGTAAGCAGAGAAGTAGTAAGAAAATGTGGTTCTGTAAATTTCAAGGACCTTTCCAGGATTCATGTGAGGAACCTTCCTCCAGAGGCAGAGAAGGAAATTTTAATGGCAGACATTGTGCTAGAGGCAGAGGAGGGCTGCAGAACCAGGGCTTTAGAGATTCTTTTTCTGGTAGGCCCCATCAGCACTCCTAAAGTGCTGCCCAACTGCCCTACTCTGGAGGCAATCAGGGGTCGATTCTCTTTGCACCTAGATGCCTGGACAAACATCACAAAATATTCATGGGTGCTAAGTGTAATATCCAGAAGCTATTTCATACCATTTACCCTTCTTCCTCATTGTCAAAGGAAGAAATTTTCCAACATTTCACCCAGTCAGAGAAAGGTCACAGCACAAGAAATGCAAAAGCTGCTAGGAAAAAAAATCATCCAGAAGGTCCCACCAGACCAAACAGGGTTCGAAACTTATTCACACTTCTTTTTAGTGTCAAAGAAAACAGGGGAACTCAGACCCATTTAGGATCTAAGCAAATTGAACCATTATGGAACCAAAAATCACACTGGCAAAAAAACAGGTATGTTGGCAAATGAAGAAGACTATAAATCATTAGTGATTAATAAAATATGGATTAACTTCAAAAAGGTATATTCATTTTTGTATGAATGCTTTATGGAAGGGAATATGGATATGGAAATGTATAATTTCTGTAAAATTGATAATCCAAGGATAGGTATATTATTTGATATTCCCAAACTACATAAAGATGCCAATACTCACCCCTTTAGACCTATTGTGTCAGCACCTCATTATATTACTGAAGATATTTCTTTAGTTATAGACACTGTGTTAAATCCTTTGTTACAGAAAATTGATTCCTTTATTAAGGATTCTTGGGATTTTTTAAGCAAATTAAGAGATTTTAGTGTTGGATATAAATTTCATCCCTTAAAATACTGTCCTTGTACCATAGGTATATATTCTCTTTTTACCTGCATACCCCATGATATAGGAGTTGATTATATTAGGAATTTTTTGAATAATTTTACTGAATTTTCCAATGAGAAGAGTAATTTTTATTGTAGCCTAATTATGATGTTATTAGAAAATAATTATTTTATTTTTAATAAAAAGTTTTATAAGCAATTGAGGGGGTTGCTATGGAGTCTCCAGCAGCCCCTTCATTTGCTAAGGATGGTGGGAATTTAATGTCTTTAGATCTGTTATTACTACTTTCAAAGTAGTTTTTTTCAAGCGTTTTGTCGATGATTTTTTATTATTTTGGAGGGTACTAGAGAAGATTGTTATGAGTTGGTGGATTATTTAAATAATAATTCCGAATTTTTGAAATTTACTGCAGGGGAAGTGGGTAATAGAGTTAATTTTTTAGATGTGAAGTTAGTGGAACAGTGAAAAAGATATTTTTGAAAGTAGCATTTACAGAAAATATACATTTACCAATAGCTACTTGCATTATATTAGTAACCATCCTTTATTCATGAAGAGAAATATTCCAAGAGGCCAATATATCAGAGCCCGTAGAATGACAACAGATGGTAATATTTTAAGACAAGAAATGTTCGTTACAGAATTGTTTCTGGTAAGGGGCTACAATTGAGATTTTTTATTAAGAATAGTAGATAAAGTACTATCTAAAAGAGACAAGATGTTTCCATCTGTCTTTAGGTCCCCTATTATTGTTAATACTAATACTGGTCTGCAGTTTAGTAAAGAGGAGTTTAGTTTGTAACCTGGATATGACTGTAGATAGTTATGATATTCATTCTATTATACAAGACAATTGGAAACATTTTGGGAGGCAATAAAGATTTGATTAAGGTGATAGGAAGTACCCCTGAGTTTGTTTATACTAATAGAGTCAATATGAAAACCCTATTATTTAATAACACTAGGGTTGCTAATCAAATACAAAGTAATAAATGTAAAGGGATGTTTAAATGTGAAGGTTGTAATGTTTGTCAGTATATTTTGGAAGGACCAGTAATAGACTTAATTTCTGTGACTTATACCATTGATGTATCTGGTAGCTTTAGCTGTAAGACCAAGGGGGTAGTTTATGTGAGTGTGTGCTCTGTGTGTCATGCCTTTTATGTAGCCATGAATACCAGAACACTGAGGGAGAGAATTAGAGAGCATCTATACAGTATTAAGAAGGATGAGAAAAATGCCCCTTATAAGCATTCCGCAGGTTGTGAAAAATATAAAAAAATCTAGTTTACTGTCTTAGAACAATGTTTAGTAGACATTAGAGGAGGGGATTGTAAGAATTATATAGAACAAAGAATAACATTATGGCAGATGGGAGCTGATAAGTCTCCAGGGCTTAATGACATGGTTTATATTAAATGTTTTTTAAGGGATAAAAGATTGTATATTAGGAAACAGTATATTTTATTCATGGAATGTATATTTATACACCAATACACATATATATGTATTGTATGAAGTTTTTAATTGGTTAATTGTTTTTTAAATGGATGTTGATTGGATTAATTGATGAAAGGTTTTGATTGGTTTATTTTTGTATTTAAACCTAGTGGTTGGTTAATACTGGTGTTCTGATTAAGTCTGTTTTAATCTGTTTCAGACGAGAGTGTTGATTAAAGTTTTGGTACGCTAAATTAGTGTTGTTCTCTCTTGCTGTTGATTTTTGGCCAGTGTGATTTTTGGTTGTTTTTCTTCTTCACCAGTCGGTGGTGTACTTTTTTGGTTTTAAATTGAACCATTATGTAAAGAAAGCAAAGTTCTGAATGGTCATGGTTCAGTCCATTCTGCCTTTTCTACACAGAGAATATTGGATGTGCTGTGTAGATCTTCAGGGTGCGTACTATCACATCAAAGTAGAAATAATGATCTAGAAGACGTTCTTACTTTTGGCTGGGAACCAGTCATTACAAATTCAAATCTCTGCCATTTGGACTCACCACAACCCCAGGATGTTTACCAAATGCATGGCAGTAGTTGCAGCTTACTTGAGATTGAAGGGATTCCAGGTGTTTCCATATCTAGTAAAAACCAATTCAACCTTAGTCCACACTGCCTCACCAACTTGTTAAAATAAGACTTCCAGTGTTGGAGACAACAGACAAAATGTTTATTCCAACAAGAAGACCAATAGATGTAAATGCCAGTAAATACACGATAATCCAGTCTACCAAATGCAGTAGTCAAAGTGATAAGCGCTTTCGTCCACGTAAATCCTGGACTTCATCAAACCTAGTGCTTCACCATTGTGACTGCTGAAATATCTTTGCTCATTAACTCAGTCCATTAACTTAATTGGCAATCACTCAATTAAAGTTGCAAAAACATTTTTAACTCCTGAAGTACATGTAAAAAATACACTTATAAAAAAATAACTGAAAATAAAAAATTGTTATAAACAATGTGTTGCATTACACCTGTAAAAAGTACATAAATAAAACACTGGCCAATGAACTGTCGTACATAAGTATGAGGCTGCCTCTTTCAAAATTGGTAGCAGGGAAACATGTTCATTTTTACCTGGTAAATAAGTGGCTCCCAACCTCATTTGCCATTTAACTTCACTGCTACAAATCCTGTTACCCCAATCCCCTCCCCAGGGATCCTTAGCAACAATTTCTAAAATCCAAAACTTAAACTTAACCTGCCCAGGGCATGCCAGTGTGTGTTTAAAAAGGGAGTTCATGTTTTTATTTTCAATGGCGTATAGATGTTCGTAAATACACTTACGTAATGCCTCTCAGTTTTGCCAATGAAAAATCCTTGGCAAACACACAAGTAAACCAATCCCTTACTACCACAGTTGCCATGAACTAAATGTACCCTAGTCCTAAATTCACCTACCATCAAAGATGTTTCCTCTAAAATGAATGAGCAGTATCTAAATAATCCACATTTCCTGATCCCTTTACCTTTATCATCCTGGGATAAGGGGTGTTCCAAGTAGTACTTAATACTGGTCCCTACTTTGTGTACAAGAAAAGGTGATGCCCCCACAACATTGAACACCTCATTGTTACCTTCCAAAATAACCCAGTTTTTGGATACAATTTTCCTTCCAGTCTGCCCCAAGGGGCCGAAATGTGTGACCATGGTATTGGAAAAATTAGCATCCTGTTTCTGTTTGAACTCCTTAATAGACTTTGCACTACCCAACAGGGGTGTAAACCCCCTCCCCATTCTTCCAAAACCTCCCTGGCTAGAGTCTGAACCAAGTCCATCGGGTATCCCCTGTCCAAAAGTGTCAGGTTACCTAATTCAACTTTGTAATCCTTCAGGGTTTAACACATTCTAGTGCCTCTCTTCTCTTCCTCTCTAAAATCTTCTACCAGGATACCATGACTAAGTTGGTAAAAATGGGGGCACTACTTGACCCCATAGCCACTCCTTTCTGTTGTCTAAAGTACTTGTCCTCAAAGGTTATGTAGTTGTTTTTTAAAATAACTTCCATTACTTCCACAACAAAATGGATAAGCCCTCCATCCAAGCTAGTATACTCACAAAGGGCTTCGTGGAAAAGTTCCAGTCCTAAGTCATGGGGTGTAGAATTAAACAAGTCCACAACATCAGTAGTGGAAAAACCTGTCGTTATACCAAAATATTCCTGTTTAATCTTAGTTAAAAAAAATCCCATGAATCAATTAGGACATGAGGAAGGGGCGCATAGTGATCTTCAGAAGTCGGTGAACAAAAATACTCTGGGAATAAATGGAACTGTTGTGAGCGGCTACAATCGATCTGTATGGAGGATGCTCCACATGTTTATGCACTTTGGGAATATGAAAGACCATAGGGATGTATGGATGTTAGGAAGTTGGTGAGGCAGTGTGGATTAAGGTGGAATTGGTTTTTACTGTGTTTGTTTTTTCCACCGGAGCACGCAATTGTGCTTTTTACTGTGTCCATATCTAACCACCCCATCCAAGCTTCATCTTCAGCATGCCATGGACTATTTGCTCCAGATTTCCAACTCCTTGGGCATTATGATAAATCTTGCTAAATCAAAACTTGCTCAAGTTCAGAGCTTGGACTTCATCTGGACAGTTTTTAACACATCTACTCGTATAACATCCTTTCCTAGCCATCTCATTACTTTTATCAGGAATCAAGTTCATGCTGTTCTCTCACTCTCATTCATCTCCCTCAGCAAGATTAGTGTTCCAAGCTCTGGGGTCAGTGGCAGCTGCCATAATACTACTCCCTCTAGCCTGCTTCTTTATGCAAATTCTCCAATGGACTGTGGCTTTACAGTGGTCTATTCTACATCAAACCCTGTCTTTTCAAGTAAAGCTCACCCCGATTTGCAAGCTACACATTCACTGGTGAATACTATTGAACAATCTTTTTCTGGGCAGACCTTTTGTACTACCAAACTCAGTGGCCAGAGTGACCAAGAATGCTTCTCAACTGGGGAGGGGGTGGGGCATTATTTGGGAAAAACTGTCCAAGGCATGTATGGTCCCCCCAAGAGACCATGCTGCATATCAGTTTCCTAGAAATGAGAGCAGTCCTTCTAGCATTGCAGCCATTTCAAGATGCTCTTCCCTTGAGGACTGTTGCAGTTTAAATCGACAACATGACATTAGTCTGATACTTCAACAAACAAGGAAGGTCCTGATCTTATCCCCTTTACAGAGAGGCCATGATGGTTTGAGAATGGATGATTTCATCAGACTGCTTCCTTATTGCAATGCACATCCCAGGAGAAAACCAACATGTTTGCGGGCAAAGTAAGCAGATCCATTCTGATGCCTCATAAGTGGTCTCTCATTCAGTTGGTAGCAAATATGATCTTTAGGTGTCAGGGCCAACCTTATTGCTAACTGTTTGCCACCTCTTATAACAACAAGTGCCAGAAGTACTTTGCTTTGATCCCCCCCCCTCAGAGGGAGTCACTGAGATATGCTGTTCTTTACGCTTGGCCCTTGGGTCTCCATTAGGCTTAGCCTCTGGCATGTTAGAAAAATGTCTGTAAGGGAAGTCGGCAAGCCAGATCTATAACTTTGGGATAAGGATTGGCTCTAAGAGCTGGGTCGGTTGGGCTCAGGTATGAAGCGGAGCTGGGCGCACACTGCAGCTAGACGAGGCGTCGCCCCCTCGTCGCAGTCCTCCCTCCTGAGGGACGGATGGCGGCGGCGACTCTGGATGCTTGCCAGGCCCTTCCTGTTGATCACCCTGGCTGTGGCAGGCACCAGTCCAAACCGGCGTCCCGCATCGTTTGGCAGCAAGCAGCTAACTTAGAAATGGTGCGGACCAGGGGAATCTGACTGTTTAATTTAAACAAAGCATCACAAAGACCCAAGACGGGTGTTGACACAATGTTATTTCTGCCCACTGCTCTGAATGTCAAAGTGAAGAAATTCAGTGAAGCGTGAGTAGAATACTGGAGTAACTATGATTCTCTTAAGGTAGCCAAATGCCTCGTTATCTATTTAGTGACACGCATGAATGGTTGAAAGAGATTCCCACTGTCCATACCTACTATCTAGTGAAACCACAGCCAAGGGAGTGGGCTTGGAAGAATCAGCGGGGAAAGAAGACCCTGTTGAGCTTGACTCTAGTCTGGCACTGTGAAGAGACATGAGAGGTGTAGAATAAGTGGGAGGCCTCGGCCGCCAGTGAAATACCACTACTCTTATCGTTTTTTCACTTACCCGGTGAGTCGGGGGGGGTGAGCCCCACTGGGGCTCTTGCCTCTGTCTTCAAGTGCCTGGACATCCTGGCATGACCCGCTTTGGGGACAGTGTCAGGTGGGGAGTTTGACTGGGGTGGCACACCTGTAAAATAGTAACGCAGGTGTCCTAAGGCAAGCTCGGGGAGGACAGAAACCTGCCGTGGAGCTGAAGGGCAAAAGCTCGCTTGATCTTGATTTTCAGTTTGAATACAGACTGTGAAAGCGGGGCCTCATGATCCTTCTGGCTTTTTGGATTTTAAGCAGGAGGTGTCAGAAAAGTTACGACAGGGATAACCGTTTTCCAAGATTTTTGCACAAAGCAAGTAGGCTGAAGAGCTCAGTAATCCTCATTGCCCCCTTCTGGCCTCAACAAGTATGGTTTCCCTTTCTATGGTCTCATCTTTGTTATCCTCCATTAATACTGGAACCCACTCAGGATCTCTTCTCTTACCTGTCGGGGATTCAACACCCCAACATCAGGCCCTCAACTTGACTGCATGGTTTCTCCACTTCCAGTAATAGTTGGACAATCCAGGCTTTCTTTACCAGTTCGTGACATTATCTTGGCTTCTCAAAAGGATCCTACAAAAAGAAGTTTATAGAAGCAAATGAAAAAGGTTCTCTATTTGGGCATCAGATAAGGACATTGATCCCTTTTGTGCACCACTTTTAGCTATTCTTCAGTTTTTGACAACTGTTTTCAAAGATGCCACTAGTTTCTCTACGATTAAACTTCAGTTGCAGCAATTTCAAATTTCCACACAGGGAATAATTCCTTAGCAAAACTTTTATGAAAGGTATTTTTCTGCTAAGACTTCCAATGAAGGATCCCTCACCACCTTGGGATCTTACTGTAGTATCAGAAGGTTTGACACAAAAACCCTTGGAACCTTTAGACAAATCTGACCAAAAATTTCTGTCATGGAAGAAAGCTTTCTTAGTAGCTATAACTTCTGCAAAAAGAATTTCTGAATTCCAGACTTTTTCAGCAAAAATGCCTTACATTATCTTCCACAAAGACAGGGTTTCTCTGCGGACTAACCCTTCGTTTTTATCTGAGGTAGCTTCTGAAAATAACATTAACCAATCCATTTACTTGCCAGTTTTCTTTCCAAATTTTGCAAATAAAGGAGAGTACGTGCTATGCCACCTTGATGTACACAGACAGGCAATTACGTTTTTACCTCCACAGGGCAAAACAATTTAGAAAGTTCGACCAGATTTTTATATCTTTCTCTTCAAATCACCTAGGCCAGTCAGTTTTTAAAGTCACTGTAGCTAAATGGACTACAGATTGTATCTCATGGATTTACCCTCAAAAATGGTATGACGTTGCCAAAACCTCCCCAAGCTCACTCTACTAGATCTATGGCTACATCATCTGCACTTTGGGGAAAAAAAAAATAGATGTTCTTGACCAAACACCGTTATTGAACTATCACTTGTAACCTAAGCAACTTTACATACATATACAAGTAATCACACTATAATTAACAACAAACATTTTACTTCACATATATTGCTGTATATCATATAACCAACCTAAGCATCCTTACATAAATTATTCAATTCCTGCCTTTTTTTTTAAACAAGAAACATCTTTATTAAACCATCATTTACTACATAGGCAGTCATACATTTATACAAATGAAAACAAACCACATCGACAGAATCCAAGTTGCAAGTATTTTACATCACAAACCATACTGACACACTCCCAGTTGCAAACATTATACATCACTTATAATCTAATAATCTACCCAGTCTTTTTCAGTCAGATATTGCATAGCTCATTTAAGTCCTGATGCCTTTTCAATCTCATTCTTCCCTTGTATGTATTGTTCCCACACTTCCCATTTTTCCTATGTAGTTTGCTCCTACCCCTTTTCCTAAAGATCTCAGTTCCAGTTGTCTTATCTGTTACTATAGTCACTACTTCTAGTACAGTAGGTTTAGATTTTGATTTCCATTTTCTTGTAACTGCTTTTTTGGCAGCCACCATTATTAGACACAACAAGGCCTTATCATGCCTAGGCAATTCCGATTCTGTATCATAGCTCAGAAAAATCACCCACTCATCAGACCAGTCTGCCCACCAGCATCCCACAGGGAAAGTCCACCAATTCACCACACTCTTTGAAAATATGCTCCCAAGTACCTCTTTCTCTTCCCCATCACACCTCCAGCATTTGCTGTCTGCCTGAGAAAAAATTCTCTGAAGTCTACTTTGGGTATAGAAATATCTATGCAAACATTTCCAAGCAAAAATGCTAAATCTTCTAGATTTTCTTGCATATTTAGAAGGCATACATGTATCCTCCCATTGTTTCTTTGTGAATTGCTAATCCAATCTCTCTTCCCAATCCTTTCTAACCTCCTCTGATTGATTCTTATAGTTATTGTGCAATATTTTGTATGCTGTATTAATTATTCCTTTTTTAATGTCAGCTTCAGTTCTAGATTCTTCTAAAAACTCTACCAGTGCTGATCTTTCATTTAGGACCCCTATTTTTTTTCTCTTTGCCTATACTCTGATATCAATTCCTGATAGGGAAGAAATTCTCTAACCTGCAATCCAAATAAATTCTTGGCATCTTCCCACTCTGTAGTTATTTGCTCTCAATACCTTGGTTTCTTTGCCAGTTTTCTCCTGTAATTTCCAGCCCCCTCTTGCCTATTGTCTGTATGCCTAATTGCAGTCATCCCTCTCAGCAGAATCTCCTTTCTCCAATCCCATGTTACTTTATGGATACAATGGTCTTGAATGATTATTGTTATTCTCCTTACTGGGGTGGTGATGCTGCGGTAGCGTTGTCGTCTCACAGTTAGACATTGCCTTTTCGATTCTCAGTTAGAGCGTCTTCTGTGTGGCGACATGCGTGAATGGGCGTTCCTTCATTGAAGGTTGTGCATTAGGCCCGGCAAGCCAGCACGTAAAAATCTACTGCCAATCATTAGCAGACCAGAGTTCTGCTGTGGCGACCCCTAACCGGGAAAAGCCAAAGGACACAAACAAACATTATTGTTATTCTCCTTAAATGCCTGCATCCAAAATCCCAGTCTCTCCTTGTTGCTTGAGCTTCTCCTCTGTTTCATCATCATCCCTTTCCACTTTGAAATAAAGTTTTCTGTTTGTGCTATGTATAGGACTCTTAACTGTGTAGCTCTGAAATACCCTTCAAGTTGGTTAAGCCCAATCCACCCTGTTCTACTTGAAGAATCAGCTTATCTCACTTGACTCTTGCCGTCATTCCCTCCCAGATAAAGCTCTTCAGCTCTTTATTAATTGCTATCCACAAATTCTCCCCGGGTTTATAAAAATATGCCTGAAATTTTAACTTCTTGCATCTTATTATCTGTATCCATATAATAATGTTTCCATCTTCTCAGTTTTCGTAATATCTTTTGTTTAGTCTTTTTCCACATATCCACACTAAAATCATTTTAATCCATACTCCTAGATACTTCATTTTATCATAGTTTCATATGTAGGTACTAAGCTGTCGGCCCAAGGGCCTACGTAAGCCTAGCCAACAAGGTTCCCTGGCTTACGCCACCCAAGAAAGTTATTTTCCTATACCACTGTCGAGCAGAGATACAAAAGTGATCCCCGGGGTGTATTTCCTATTTCCCATCCACTCATCAAGATTTTTCTTGAAGAGTGCTAATGAAGAACTTTGCTTAACATAGATGGGTAGCCTGTTCCAGAGTATGGGAAGTCTCTGGGACAGGAATCTATCCCTCCAGCATGTCCTCTTTATTGTGGTGACAAGGTTAAGGTCCCTAGAGCGTGTAGTTCGGAGGGATTGGGATTTCTTTAGGTGTAGCATGTCCAACAGCTGTGGGTTTGGCATAGCTTTATATGTTAGGCAGAGGCCACCTTGGAGTAGGCGATATGCTATGGAGTAAAGCTGGAATTTTTTGAGGCGGTCAGTGTAGGCCATTTGTTTGAGGCCAGTAATCCTCTTTGTGAGGTACTTGTCTGGCCTTTCCAGCTGCTGCAGATGTCTTGTGAGGTACATTCCAAGAGGGGTGTTGTACTCTATAATGGGTCTAATGAGTGTCGAGTAGAGGGGAACAATGACCTCTTTTTTCCTGGATGAGAGAACCCTTTTATGATGAGGTGTGCCATGTAGAAGGACTTCCTGACTACTGTGGCGATGTGACTGTCAAAGGATACATTACTGTCCACCTGGGTCCCAAGGTCTCTTATCACACATTCGGTGTTAAGTAGATTGCTGCCTATGTGGTAGTTCATGGGTACAGAGTTTTTACCAAAGGGGATGACACTGCACTTTTTGGCATTGAGCTTGAGGCCATGGCTCTGACACCAGGCATCCGTCTCAGCGAGGCCCTTCTGTAGGATGTCCACATCATTTGGGGACTTGACTATGACTCCTAGTTTGCAGTCATCTGTGAACTTCATTAGCCAGACGCCTTCTGTGTTAGCCTGTACTTCAGAGAAGTAGATACCAAACAGGAGAGGTCCCAGGACGGAACTCTGTGGTACTCAACTTGTCACTGCTTTGAGGTCAGATTTGGAGTCTGCATCTTTTACAGTGTGGGTTCTGTCAGTGAGCCAGTTGGCAACCCATCTTGTGATGTAGGGATTTATACATAGTTTAGTGAGTTTAGCTATAATTCCAGAATGGGGGATGGTGTCGAAAGCCTTGGCAAGGTCAAGATAAGCTGTGTGAACCACCTTATCCTCATCTACGGCTTTGGTGACTGCCTCAAAGAAGTCGATCAGGTTCAGGAGGCATGATCTGCCTTTCATAAACCCAAACTGGGTGGGATCCAGAGTTTGGAGGTTACCAATGTCTTTGTTTATGAGTTATATGATGATACATTCCATGGCCTTGCAAACCAGGCTCATCAGGCTAATAGGTCGATAGTTCCCGGGATCAGTGGTGGCTCCCCCTTTGAGGAGTGGGATAACTGTTGCTGTGCGCCATTCAGTGGGCACAAAGCCTGATGGGAGGCTATTATTGAACATGGTGCTTAAGTGGGGAGCTAGTTCGTTTTGAAGTTCGTGTAAAATGCAGCCTGGGATGTTGTCCGGTCCCATGGATGCTGTGTTTTTGGCTTTAGAGAGTGCAGCTTTTACCTGCGTAGTTGTGATTACAGGGACTCTGTATTCCTCCTGTATAGATATGGGCCTTTTAGGGGGTGAGGGGCGGGTAAAGTTAGCACTGAACCTATCTGCCAGGATGTTGGCAATATCAGTCGGTTCTGTAATTTTTGTGCCATTGTGCTGTAACTCAGAGCAGATCTGGGTGTTGCCATCGAGATTCTTGACGTAGCTATAGAATGCTTTGTGGTTGTCCTTAGAATTAGTGGCGATTTTGTTTTCGTAGCTAGCTTTGGAGGATCTTATAAGGGATCTCAGTTTCTTACTGAGGCTGACCAGGGAGCTCCTTCACTCATGGGATTTTACTCCCATGTCCTCATAAATATGGATATTCCAGAACTAATTTGTGTGGGGATACATAATTTACCGCTATTGCCTTTGTTTTAGCTTCATTAATTTTGTATCCTAAAAAAAACTGCCTCAAAATGTTCCACAACACTGTAATGTCTCATTCTGTTTTTTTTTTGGGTATAAAATAATATTATCTGCAATAAAAAATAAAGCCAGCTTTTCTTAACTTCCTTACCAATTATATCCTTGAATTTCTGAGTCCCTTATTTTCTTTTCCAATGGTTCTAAATGTAATGCAAATAATAAAGAGGAAAAAGAACACCCCTGCCTTGTTCCTCTGTTCAAGCAGAACATATCAGAGAGGACGCCACCCACTTTAATTTTTGCCTCCGATCCCTCATATATTCTCCTAATCAACCTTATATTTTTTTTTCAGGAAATGCAAGTGCTTCTGTTGCCCTGCTCATATAGTCCCAGTTTACACTGACAAGTGCTTCCTCTGCTTCAAGACCAACCAATGACAGTGGTATTTTTTTACATTCTGGTTCCCTCTGGATCATCAGTGTTCTGTTAATGTTGTCAAATGTTTGTCTCCCCTCCACAAAATCACATAGATCCATATCTAAAAGTTTTGACATTACTTTTGCCATTCTTTTAGCCATTATAGACATAACACTTTATAATCATGGTTTAGTATTGGAATGGGCCTGTATGAAGCTGGATCTGATGGATCTTTACCCTCTTTAGGTATTATAGTTACCACTGCTTTCTTCATGGATGTTGGTGCTTCTCCTCCTCTTAAAATACTGTTAAACAAAACCTTCCAGATCTTTATCAATTTTTTTTCCCTCCTAGCTTCCAAACCTCCACAGGAATACCATGTATTCCTTGGGACTTTCCTGTAGATTGGTTATACATTAGGTCTATATTACCTAACCAAAACGTTACTTTAGCGAACACTGAAACATTGACACGTAAATACTGAAATATGTAAACACCGAAAGTCTGGTTGTCAAATTAATATAGTTGGCCAGCATCTGGAGCCTGGGTTGTTGGTGAACAATGTAAATTAACTGAATATCATCTAACTGGGTGTATGTTGCATAATGGAAAAGTCTGTTAACTGAATGGACTTGCATTGAAAATGCCGTTCATCGACCTGTTCTTAGTGAGACCATGGTACACTGAAGATCAGAAAGTTTGTCCTTTCTTCACTATAGTGCATTCTCGGAGTTGATATATATAGTTAGGGGGGGGCAGCCCCTCACAAGACCGAAGTAGATGAGCTGCATTTTTGATGCAAGTGTCATTTGGTTAACAGAGTAACCAACTAAAGTGTGATATATATGAGTATATGTACGTACTTAGTTTTGTATATGACTAACGTGTATCTAATGAATGCGGTGACATCAGGTGCTACAGTTTCTGAGATCTGGCCAACTATGACAATGTGATGTGGTACTTTCAGTGTTGAGGTATTTCAGTTTTTCGGTTGTTTGCGATTTATTTGTTGGTGTTTTCACATTCACTGAAATCACCTTTGCATTTGGGAATATATACTCTTGGGTGGTCTGCCACCTCTACACTCATTTTTGTGGATTTATTCATTGATTTGGTTTCGAATTTTTTTCGTACTTTTGAAGAACAAAAGTTCACTACTTCGAACTTCAAAAGTACACCTACACTAACGCGAAAGTGCACTTTCACGAAAGTGCACTCTCCCGAACCCGCTAGACCAAACGGGCTAGCAGTCACAGACCTTAAGGTTAGGGCACGGATTAGGGTAAGGGGATAGTTAGTAGGGCTATCCCCTTACCTTGACCCATGCCCTAACCGTAAGGTTCGTGACTATCGCACCACAGTGGAGGACATAACCCGATTTTCAATGTCCTCCATTGTGGTGCGGTAGGTTCGGTCTAGTGAGCTTAAGCAAAACTGCAGTTTCATTAAAGTGCACTTTCGTTTAAGTGGGGAAGTACTTTCCCATTTCGAAAAAGTGAATTTTCGTTGTAGGAAAGTGCACCCATACATCACAATTTTTATCCCATCTCTTCCTATCCTGTTAGTAATTGAGCCTCATCTACATCTAACCTTGGCATATTTAATTATTTCATAAACATTTACATTTGTCTCTTTTCTTGATTTTCATATTTCTCTGCTCTATAGAGACTTTCATAGAATTTCCAAAATATTTGTAATACCTTGACCATATCTCTTGTTACCTTCCTTGTTTCAGGCTTTGTAAGTTTGGCGACAGCCTTTTCTACTTTCTTTTGCCTGAGTCATTGTCCTAAAAGTTTTTGTGCTCTAGTGTTATTAGCTAAAAACAGTTGTTTAATAGCAACATTTCTAAACTCGTGCATATTGTCAAAGTAATCCCTTATTTTCTGTGTAGCATTCTGCAATTGATCCTCTTCTTGTTCTGTGAAATTCTCCCTGTTCTGCAAAACTTTAACATTTGTCAGTCCCTCTATATAATCCTTGTTACTTCTTAAACATAGCTCCTTTTCTTTTATTTGCACCCTATTTTAAACTTCACCTTAATTTTATCTCACTCTCTAGCAATATTTTCAGAAGAAATTTCTTGCCTAACAGCTCCTGAATAATCTCCACTACCCATTACTTAAATTCCTCTGTTTTCAACAAATAGGTGGGGAAAGCACCAGTGTCTCATTTTTGTTTAATTACCCTGTACTTTTATTTTAGCTATTATTGGCACATGATCTGAAATAGTTATTGGGTGAGTATCAAGACCTTCAATTAAATGCACGTGTTCCTGTGAAATGTAAATTCTGTCTAGCCTAGCCCAGTTTTTATATCTTGGTGAGTAATATGTACATCACTCTGAACTCCTATTACTAAATTCACATCTTCAGTGCCAAATATTTTCATAAATTTCTTCAAAAATCTACCCTGCTTTGTTATGTTTTCCCTTCTGGGCCCTCAGACACATCTTCACTGCTGCAAATGAAATTCCAGTCCCTATTTATTATTAGTATTCCTTGCTGAAAACTGATAATTTCTCCCAGAATTTTCTTAAGCTCCATTATAGCAGTTTTAGGTGGAATATAAGTACATGTCATTGTAATCCCTCCTCCTTTGCTAGTAGCCCCTTAGCAGTACAAATCTGCCATTATTAACTTTTTTATCTTCTTGTATCACTATTGGAGCTCCTCTTGCAATTAATACAAGTATTCCTCTTTTCCTTTGTTCCAGCTATTCTGCTGAATAACCATCCAGAAAACCTTTCTTTATCAAAATTTCATGTTCAGTTCTTTCTAAGTGTGTCTTCCGTAACATAGCTATTTGCACTCTACATCATTTTTAATATAGTTCACTACTTCTTTTTTGTATTTGTCTGTGAGGCCATTTGCATTTTAAGACGTTACAGAAAGCATTATTGTATTAAAAAGTTGTTACTCCCATTGTTTTTGCTAAATGTCTAGTTCTAGCTTTTGTGTTTTATGCATACAGTGTTTGGCAGGTTGAACTTTTATTCACTTGTTTCTTGTCATATCCATTTGTGCCTATGTCACATCTTATAAAACTTTTTGTTTTATTGAAAGCCCTAAAAAAGAAAAAACATGCAAACACACTCCCAATACCCCTAAAGCCTGTTAATACTAATACATAAAACTGTTTATCCCTTCAAATATTGAAGTTTTACCCTCCTAATAGGAACAAAAGTTCCAAACTGACAGCCACACTCACATACTTGAGTTAACCTAAAAAAAGGTTGTCCATGTTAAGATGTATGGTACAAACTGTCCTTCTACTAAGTGCTGATTGGTTTTGCCTTAGTTCAATCAAAAGGTGCTTCAGCAAAGTATTAGTTTAAGGGTGTGCACACTTATCCAACCAGCTTATTGTACATTATTTTATTTTTTATATTTTTCCTCAAACAGATTTGTTTGTTTTTCAATTGAATTGTGCAGGTTATAGGTCACATTAAAGGTGGTAAAAGATTTGAAATTATTTATTGTGGTCTCATTTTCTTATATCACAAAAACCTGGCATTTTAACAGGGGTGAATCAACTTTTTATATCCACTGTATATGTGGCAGCTTTTTTAAATGTTTATTTCCAGCTTTTGTGATACATACATCCACTAATTTTTGGCACGTTAATCCTTTATACAGATTTTTTTATCATCAACATTGGAACCTATGTCACATTTTATAAAACTTTTTATTTCAAAAAAGAAAACACCTCTAGAACCCCCACCAAAAAAAACTGTTAATACAAAAGTGTCTTATAGACTTTTGAGGGGGATCTCTGCCTCACTTACTGTGCCATTAGACACAGTTTCCTTGGACCACCTTTTATTCTGGACATTTAATATCTCCACCAGTACTAGAACTAGGTACCTAAACCTTCACAAATACATAAATAAAACATGATGGAGGGAGGGACAGGTTTATAACCCAATGCCTCTCAAACCTGTGGAATAAACTTATTGTGCATGTTAAACAGCCTGACTCACTGTCTTCCTTTAAACATAAACTAAATGACTGGAAGGAAATTCATAGAGTTACTCCAGGACTGACCGCTATGGCCCTCCTAGAGAAAGGAGATGCCACCTGAGGGAGGATACTGGCAAGGCAAAAATGGTTATGAGACTCAGTGGCCTTGAAATGTGTAATGCATGTATGGATGATTTTCCAGGTGCTTTAGAAAGCATAGTGAAAGACATATTAGGACAGGAAGAGGAAGAGGAAGATGAATGTACTGTCCTGGATTAATAGCAGAGGCAGGGATGAATAGACTTAAGCATTTACACATGTAAAACAGATTAGTATAAGATATGCAGAGGAGGTTTAATCTGAAACTGAAAGGCAGATGCTTTAGTAGAAATATAGCAAAGGTTGTTTCATGTTGATGCATGCTTAGGAATCATTTGGTTGAGAAAGTGACAGAAGAGCATATGGTCTGATACTCCTGAGTATGTCTGGGATTAAATGAAGGAAATATTGGAAAATAATCCAGCAGAATGAGAAAGTACAGTGGCAATGTCATTAGTGAAGACTGTTAGTGAGTGGACTTGGTGGGCTTCATAGATCTGCATCTGTCAGCATTGTCGGTATTAATTCAGAAGATGTAATCATTTAAGAAAACATAATCCCCCCCTAGGCAGAAGTGAAACACCAAGGAATGATCATCCTGATGTTATGTGTAGCATGTCAGAGTTGCCACATTGCTTGCATTGAACACTGTGAGGTTTGGACTGGTGATTTTTTTGTATACATTTGTTGAACTTTCCTATTCCATTGAACCTCTGGAGAACCTTGCAACTCCACTGAGGCCAACAGAGCATGCCATTCAACTCTCTACAGATTTATTTGTATCTAAGGATTGTATTCTTCTATCCAAATACCATGATGTCCTTCAAGGATGCATCTGCAGTCATAACATATGGGTTGTCCTGCCTCAGGCAGCCCTTCGGTCGGCCGGATTCCAAAGTCTGGGTCTGGCCTCGGCTGATGTCGCACTTTCCCTGACGTCAGAGCTTCTGGGGTATAAAGGCATCAGCCGACGCCATCTTCCTCAGTCTTTCTTGCCGCGCGGTGCCCGAAGCAGAAGCAGTTCGCAAGTGCCGGTCGGCCAGCTCCTTTGATTCAGCTACCGAAGACTTCGAAAAAGCTAAGTACCCCGTTGGGGACTCTTTCTTGCCTCAGCCGATGTCAGATAAAGTAAATAATTGTTTAACTTTTGAGAAACAAATACCTCATAAGGATTTCCACTCTTACTGCCTCCCTTGCTTAGGCCCGGACCACGACGTCTCGGCCTGCTCTGCCTGTGCTTCCTTCAACCGACGAACGCTTAGACGTCGGTCGGAGTTTGCAGAGGAATATTTTGGGGCTAGTTTTGCATATAAAAAGCCGTCGGAGACTCCGACTTCGCATGTAGTTAAAAAACGGACGGACAAGGACCGACCCTCGCGGCCCGTGGTTTTGGCTGAAACCTCGGCCAGGCCTACCGCGAGTGTCTCGGTTTCGGCTGAAACTGAGTCCTCGGTGCTTCCTGTTGCCGAAACCTTACAACCGACTACCTCGGCCTCGGAGGCTCCGGCCGAGTCGGTTATTGAACTACCTACGGAAACCGGTGTCCAGGACATGTCGACACCATTCCTTTAGACAAGTCCACCCCTGCACGTGGTGCAGCCAGACCCCCTGCATCCATGTCCATTAAGGCCTTCTCTAGGGCTAAAGCTGCCAAACTTGCCAAAGCTTTGCCTCCCAAGTCTCCCTCTCAGAGGCCTTCTACCAGCACTCAAATTCTCAGCCTAGCAGAGGATCTTATCTCCTTAATTAGAGGTTCTCAACCTCACCCGGACAGGGGCTCTCTTCCACCTCCAGACAAAAGGCCCAGGGTTGAGCCCTCTGACCCCCATTCTTCAGATGAGTCTACAGATGAATCTGTGTTGTCAGAGCACCAGCAGGAGGCTTATTCGGCCTACGAGGATTCTGATGCTGAAGAATCTATTCCTTCGGCCTCCCCTCCTGAAGAGTTTTCTTTTGGTGAGACACTGCATTCTATGAGAGAACATTTCCAATGGCAGGGCCAGGAAGTTTCTGATTCCAGAAAAAGATTAAGGACCTTTTTGCATTTACCTCAGCATAGGCCTTTGGCTATTCCTCCTGTTTTGAATGTTATTGATGATGTGTACTCTGATGCTAGTACAGCCCCTGATTCTCTCCCTCCGGCTCCTGCCAAACCTGATAGGTACTACAGGGTCCCGGATTCTCATTTCCACCTGTACAAGGCCCACACTGCAGACCCAGAAACCATTTCACAGGGCCCAAAAGGGGTTGCAGCTGCCACTGCTAAAAATCCTTTACCTTCTGAAAGGGAATCTAGAGCTTTAGAGCGATGGGGAAAGAAAGTTTATACTTCTGCAACTCTTTCTATGAGGGCATTAAATTGTCAATTCCATATGATTCAGTGCCAAGAGTATTTGTTAGATGAATTGTATAAGAAACTTTCCTCCTCTGAGCCCCTTGACCGTAAATCACTTCAGGATCTGGTACATAACTCACAGCAGGTTAGCAACCATTTTTTGCAATGTGGTTATGATGCACTGGAAGCTTCATGTAGGTCAGCAATGACAGGGGCAGTTATCTGAGGCATGCCTGGTTGAAGGAACAATCTCTACTGGACCATGTTAAAGCTAAGCTCCTGGATGCTCCAATGGAAAAACAAAAATTATTTGGTTCCACGGCCCAGGCGGTCTTAAAGAAGTTTGAAGAAAAGGCAAAATCTGTGCAAACAGTCAAGGACTTTCTGCAGGTACAACCACCGAGATTCAGCAGAAATTGGCCTACTAAGAATTGGTCCTTTCCGGACTCAGAAAGATCACAGAGAGGCAGGAACAGGCATACCAGAGGTAGAGGGCAAGCTAGAGGCCACTACAGAGGCCGTCAGTGGCAGCCACCAAGCCAGAGAGGTAGTGCAGGAACAGCAACAACTGCTACACCAGGACAAACACAATGACTTATTTTTGACTCTGCCAACCAGGGCTCAATTAGAAGCACCATTGGGCGGAAAGCTTTCTTTATTTTCAAAAAATTGGCATTACATTACAAGGGACTCATGGACACTGCAAATAATAGACAAAGGCTACAGGTTCCATTTCCACACACTGCCAAAAAGAAAAGGAATGCCAGATCTGCCTCCAAATCAGAGGGCAGAGGCTTTGAAGCAAATCACCGAATTACTACAAATGAAAGCCATAGAGAAGGTTCCTCTCTCAGAACAAGGCCAAGGTTTTTATTCAAGGTTATTCCTCGTTCCAAGGAAAGAAAATCAATGGAGACCTATTCTCGATCTGTCCGCACTGAACACGTACCTCATTGTGCCGAAATTCAAGATGCTGACCCTACAGCAGCTTCTTCCCATGCTGGGCAAGGAGTCTTGGCTGGTGACTCTAGATCTCAAGGAGGCATACCTGCATGTCCCCATTCGACAAAGTTGCAGAAGACACCTCAGATTTCTTGCAGGATCAGAGCATTATCAATTCTCAGCATTGCCCTTTGGCTTATCTACTGCCCAGAGTATTCACGAAATGCCTGGCATCAGTAATTGCACACTGCAGACTTCAGGGGATTCAAATCTACCCATATCTGGACGACTGCCTGATACAAGCGGACAGCAAGACAAATTTGTTAAAGGACTTGGACTATGCCATCCAGCTATTACAGGCCTTGGGATACACAGTCAACATCCAAAAATCAAGACTTGTACCATCCCAAAGGATAACCATTTTGGGTGCAGATCTAGATACAACCACCCAAATGGCCTTTCTCACAGAAGAAAAACAGAAACAACTTCCAGATTACTTCAAGAATCTGACAAGACAAACTCAGCTAACTGCAAGGAAAATCCTGCAGGCCCTGGGATTCATGGCATCCTGCATAATACTAATTCCACAAGCCAGGCTACATATGAGAAGATTGCAATGGTACCTAAGGAGTGTATGGACTCAGCACAGTCACAGCTTGGAAACTCTGATTCCAATCATACCTTGCCTTCAAAAGGAATTCCTGTGGTGGGCTCAAGCCTGCCAGACCAACAGAGGGTTGCCTTTCTTCAAACCAAAAGCAAACCAAACCATCACCACGGATGCTTCAGACCGAGGTTGGGGAGCACACATGGAGGACAAATGTATCCAAGGGCTATGGTCTCAAGGGCAGCTGCAAATGCACATAAACCAAAAGGAAATGCTGGCAGTGATACATGCAATCGAGGCTTTCAAACCTTTCCTTCAACAGGGCCACCTGCTAATAAGGACAGACAACACCACAGTTATGTGGTACATAAACAAGCAAGGAGGCACACACTCCTACCCTCTATGCAGACTAGCTATGAATCTATGGGATCTTTGTCTGAAACACAATATACAACTACAGGCCCAGTTCGTGCCAGGGAAAGACAATACTCTGGCAGACAGCTTAAGCAGAACTACCATGGATGCACACGAATGGATGCTGCACCCAGGCATCTTCTTACTCATAACACAGACATGGGGAAGGCCCGAGATAGATCTGTTCGCCTCACCCCACAATCATCAACTGAAATTTTTTTGCACAAGGACATACCATCCACAAGCATGGAAGGTGGACTCTCTCTCTTT
Organism: Protopterus annectens; assembly: GCF_019279795.1. Lineage (NCBI taxonomy): Eukaryota > Metazoa > Chordata > Ceratodontiformes > Protopteridae > Protopterus > Protopterus annectens. The sequence continues at coordinate 1,952,489,099 of NC_056725.1, read as the reverse complement.
CAGCTGGAAAGCACGAAAAGTCTATGCTTTCCCACCAATCCCATTAATGCCCAAGGTCTTACTGAAGATCAGAGTAGAGCAGCCAAAAGTGATCCTGATAGCTCCAGACTGGCCAAGGCAGCATTGGTACCCACTGTTGAAGAGCTTGTCACAGACAAAACCGTGGCCTCTCCCATTATGGCCTCTTCTTCTGACGCAGAACAACTACAAGATCCTGCATCCAAACCTAAAGACCTTGCAGCTAACTGCCTGGAGCATACCATGACTCCTTCCCAGGACAGCTTATCCCAGAGGGTAAAGGACATTATTATGGAAGCTCGCCGCCCTTCCACAAGGAAGGCATACTCAGCAAAATGGAAAAGATTTCTCATTTGGAACACAACAGAAGGCCTTGATGTGACAGTGATGAACATGTCACATATACTGGAATACTTAGCAGAATTGTACCACAATGGCCTGTCTTATTCTTCCATTAAAATACATGCCTCAGCAATTTCAGCAGAATACAATGTAAATCCTCCTGTCTACTCGCATCCAGACAATTTCTCAGTGGAATCAAAAACATCAATCCTCCAAGGAGACCACCTTTACCTATTTGGGACCTCAACTTTGTGCTGGAAAAACTAACACTTCCTCCATTTGAACCAGCAGCATCGGCAGACCCACAGTTTCTATCCTGGAAAACTGCATTCCTTCTGGCCATAACTTCAGCAAGAAGAGTATCTGAGTTACAAGCTTTAATGGCAGTGCAGCCATTTCTTATTTTTCATCAGGAGAGAGTTTCTTTAAGAACCAACCCAACTTTTATGCCAAAGGTGGTATCTAGGGTATCCTTGAACCAAGCAATTCATTTGCCTACATTCTTCCCAAATCCACAAAATAAAGGGGAGAAACTTCTACACACTCTGGATATCCACAGGCAATTACGCTACTACTTGGACAGAACTAAAAGTTGCAGAAAGACTGACCAACTGTTTGTAGCTTATGCTGCTGGGACACAAGGAAAAGCAATTTCCAAACAGACAATCTCAAAATGGATAGGAAATTGCATTCGCTTTTGCTACTCCTTTCATGGAAAGACTGTTCCTGTGAATATTAGGCCTCATTCCACGAGAGCCACAGCCACCAATACAGCCTTCCTAAGAGGGGTGGCAACCAAGGACATTTTAGAAGCTGCTACATGGAGCTCCGTGCATACTTTTGCCAAGCATTACAATTTACCCTTATACTCCAGATCCAGAGCAGGTTTTGCTACAGCAGTCCTGCAGGGTCTCTTAACTACACCATCATTTTCTTAGTACCTCCACCCCCAGATTGGCTATGGTATTCTACCCATATGTTATGACTGCAGATGCATCCTTGAAGAACATAGTACAGTTTTGTACCTACCATAAATGTAGATGTCCGATAGGTGTGCATCTGCAGTCAGGTTTACCCTCCCTCCTTCCCCTCTGGGGTATTCCTAGGGTGCTTACCGCTTCATTAGCTAGCTGGGGGAATCTGTTATGGTGTATTTGTTTGTATATATATATATATATATATATATATATATATATGTATATATTTTTGCATTATGTTTGGAATTTTTTGACATTTTATCCAAATTTAGCCTTCATAGAGGGCACCTGGCATCTGGGGCAAGAAAAACTGAGGAAGATGGCGTCGGCTGATGCGCTGACGTCGGGGAAAGTGCGACATCAGCCGAGGCCAGACCCAGACTTTGGAATCCGGCCGACCGAAGGGCTGCCTGAGGCAGGACACCCATATGTTATGACTGCAGATGCATACCTATCGGACATCTACATTTATGGTAGGTACAAAACTGTACTTTCTGTGCTTCTGTGTTGGATGAAGTAACTAGTTTTTACAACACAAGCACTGTCACCTTTTTGTTATTGACACTGCATTGTGTGGTGAAGCTGGATGAAGCTTCAGAATTATGAGGTAAACCAATTCATTTTCTAATTCCACAACTTTGTACCAGTGACACTATCAAAGTTGTGTACTGAAAACTACAAAATGCTAAAATCGAAGTACAACAGTGTCATGTATACAGAGGCCTTCATCACTATTAACAAGCTTGACAGAAAATCCTGATATGTCACCAGTTATATTAAGTAAAATACTTACATAAGTACAGTGGAAGTTTAGTATAGCAATAACCCATGCCTGGGTGTGGGTAATGCTGGATTTACCCACGGTTGGCGTGGTTTGGTCCCGAGGGCGAAGCCCGAGGGACCAAACAAAGCCAACCGTGGGTAAAAACAGCATTACCCACACCCAGAAGTGGGTTATTGCTATTATACCATGACATTATTTAAGAAAAGAAACTATTACTTTTCTTAAATAATGGCATAGTGTAATGCTTGTTTACTGCCCTTCCGCAGATGTCTGGCATCCACGGCAGTTCTGATGTACTGCGCGCCTGCGCAGTACATCAGAGCTGTGGGCAAAAGCAATGGAGAAAGCAAGATCTCCGTTGCTTTTTTTACTGTTTCGCTATGTTAAATGGGTTTAACATAGCGAGACAGCTTTAAAATAAGCAACGGAGATGTCCGTTGCTTATTTTAAAACTGCCTCGCTATGTTAAACCCCTTTAACATAGCGAACAGAAAAAGCAACGAGATCTTGCTTTCTCCGTTGCCTTTTTTTTATAACCTCTCTCGCTATGTTAAATGGGTTTAGCATAGCGAGACAGCTTTAAAATAAGCAACGGAGATCTCTGTTGCTTATTTTAAAGCTGTCTTGCTATGTTAAACCCATTTAACATAGCGAGACAGTGTTTTAAAAGTAGAGTTATACTAATGGAAAAAGTCCGGCGACGGACCTTTTCCATTAGTATAACTCGATTAAATGCACGCTGGCCAATCAGCGTGCACGTTTTGGGGGGGGGAGTCATGGTATAATACAGCAGTTAGCATTACTGTTTCACAGCTCTTGGCTCTTTAGCTCTTTAGTTTTCGGCTGGAGTGCCTTTTTTGTGAAGTCTGCATATTTGTCTTGTGTTTCAGTGGGTTGTTCCATTTTTCTCACGTCCCAAACATGATCTGTAGCTGAACTAGCAATCTTTTACATTGCCACAGATGTGTTCACCATCAGTGTTCATGTGCATATATTCTGTACCCCATCCAGGATACATTTCTCTGCTTTGTGACCACAGAGTGCTGGGAGAGGTTTCTGCACTCTTAGTAGCCTGAATTGGAATGTGCAAGTGATAGAAGAATAAATGAATGAATCCTATATTTAACCCGTAAGCAACTCCAGTGATTAAATAGTTATTCATTCAGTTTATGTACTGTTTTTCGATGTGAGATTAGTCATAGCACAATTGCTTGAGCTTTGCAGCTTAAGATGGAACATAGTGATGAGTTTTTAATCACTTTTTATGGAAGTGTCATTTTACTCCTTGAGCTATATAGTGTTTTCTTTCAAGACTGTAACATGCAGAGAAAGAGCAAGATGGATATTTCATTTTGTGTTGCTAATCACTCTTTTTTCCAAGGTGTGGTAGCATCAGATGGTGATAGCAAAGATAGGTTTTGTGGGGCACAGGCTGATTGCCTCCCTGCAAAAATTACTTCTGTCTTCTGAGTAGCCCATGCAATTCAGTAGTCAGGACTAGCTGCCAATGTCTACATTGACTCCGCACCACAGAAATGTCCTTATAGCTCAATCCCCCCCCCCCCCAACTCCCTTAATGCTCTATGGTCCTGTTTTCCAGATCTTAATTAATGATACCTGAATTGGACAGCATTCCTAGCTGTTCACACATTTGCAATCCTATAGTGAGATTTTGGGGATAAATACTACTGTCCTTGCAAAAAAAAAATTTGTTTTGTTATTTCCCTGTATGTGTCTTTGCTTGTAAGCTGTGCTTACCTGAGTAGATGTGTTTTGAACATATATGAACTCATATTGTCAGTATCAAGCCTTTTCTACTATGGAATTATGCTCATCTTTCATTTTCTTTCTTTCATTCTTTTATTCTTTTTTTTCAGAAGAACTTTATTAATCCAGAAATGCACAACACATATGAAAAATGAAACAATACATAGTAGTCACATATTTACAAAATATATTGCTTTTGGAGTTCAGCATAACATATATAACCACTTTGTACCAATTTATAATGTAAAGGGCAGCTTCATTAGTATTTTATCTTTCCTACTGCCAATTTTACCCCTTATGACTTGACAATTTCCATTCAATATTACCCTTCCAAGCCTCTCTGTATTCTGTAGCCTAACCTGGGTAGGTGCATCACAACCCCTAAAGGGAAATAATTATTCTTATTACCTGACAGATATCGAACTTAAGGTCAGATTGACAGATATCAAAACTCCTTTCAGGTTATACATCTTGCTAGGACACAGTGTAGTCAATTTAGACCCTTCACCTTTTCAGGTAGTAAAACCCATCATCAACTGTATACTTATGAATATTACCTAGTAACAGTTAATATCCTTCTTCTGTAGTAACACAGCCATTTTACATTACTTAGTTCTCAAAGTCTGCATGACAGACAACACTGAACCCACAAAACATACCCTTTCAAAATACATGTGGCATGTAGTGCATCATTTTAAACAGTTCTACATAATAAATCCAAACAAAGCATGTAAATGGTAAATACAGTAACTATTAAAAGTCAAACATTCCTTTCCTTAATCATAGATATGACTGTAGTAAAAGCAAAAAATTAAAAGAAACCCTCATTTCACACCCACAGACATTCAACCATACCACTTGTATGTCATCATATATCATCCAATCAAAATCATTACTTATATCATTTATTTATTAATTCAGGTATATATTTTGTGTATGCTAAACATGTACCTGGTATTAATTAGAATAACATTGCTTACTGTAACAGTAGGACACTCCAGTGAGCATTAATATCATAATTAGACATTCCTACCCACATAGTCTTAGTAAATAAAAGTTTACACTGTAACTTCTTATTTTGTGTCCTTAAATATCTCTCAACCTGTAGCGTTGAAAATATGTATATATATATATATATATATATGTGGGTCTATTATATTTGATTGAAAGTTCATTTAGCTGAAAATGAAATCACTAGGGACACTTCACTGAAACTTCATTTCACTGAAAACTCATTTGACTGAAACTCATTTTGTTGAAAGTTATATATGGCCTTTTCCCCACTGTAGTGCAATCCAGGAGTTAGTATATATATAGTAAGGGGGTATAAACATATTAAACTATGTACATGGAAACTTACAAGTGTAATGAACAACTGTTTGCAGAAGACAGTATATAACCAAAGTATGTGGAGGGCTTCAACCCCCCCTTACTATATATATATATATATATATATATATATATATATATATATATGTATATACTAACTCCAGGATCGCACTACAGTGGGGAAAAGGCCATATATAACTTTCAGTGAAATGAGTTTCAGTCAAATGAGTTTTCAGTGAAATGAAGTTTCAGTGAAGTGGCCCTAGTGATTTCATTTTCAACTAAATGAACTGTCAATCAAATATAGTAGACCCATATATATATAAATATATATATATATATATATATATATATATATATATATAAATGTGTGTGTGTGTATATATATATATATATATATATATATATATACACATACACACCTACCTAATTAGCATAGCCTTTGAATAATGAATAGGTATTAATTCCAGTAAAATTGTAGGATATTACTCACAAGCACAGTTGTAAAAAACTGAAAGTGGCAAAAATGATGCAAACATATAAGCATATTTTCAAAGACTGTAGAAATCTGTAGACTTTATTGAATGATACTGCAAATATTTATTTTACAAAGTTATTTATTTTTACTTCTGAAAAAGGAGATGTAACATACAAGTTCTATTTCTTTAAGTTATTCGTGCCACTAATATGTTCGTCATGTATTTCAGTTTCCTGTGTACTAAATAACATCAAAATCATGTGAAGGGGTAATCAAAGCGAGGAAATAGGTACATACTTCCAAAATAATTATACTTGAGATGTCTCAAGAATCTGATGTTTAAGAATCAAACATCAACCAAGAAATATTGATATGCAACTAAGATAGCTGCAGAAGCATGCGAATGAGATGTACATTGCCGTTTGGTTATGCACTTCAGTCCACTTGCAAAATGAACACAGCAAATTTTATAAAAACATTAACATCTGTAACAGTAATGCCCCTAATTAAACACCATTTTTATTAATCATTTAAACAGTTATGTAGCATGTCTGGTACAAAATGTGCCACATCCGTTATATCAATTTATTCTAGCAGACCTTAATTTGTCCCATGCATACTCTTTGCATCCTGTATTTATTTTAAGTCACTGAAGTAATTTTGTGCCTAATGTATTATTCTCATAATATGTAACATATTCAGCATTTAAAACTGCATTTGTTCTTAGGATTGACAGCTACATGTTTTCAAAAACCTTCACGGAATATATAATTTTCAGTATTTAAATTTTTAGTTATACCTGAAGGTGAAAAATAAAGATATTAGCAGTGTTATTTCCTAATGGATATCACAAGTTTTCTGCAAGGTTTAACAGTGACAGTATTTGCGACTCAAAATAATAATCAACTTTACACAAGTCTATGACTTTATTGTCTAGCCGCGATGGTGCAGCGGTAGCATTGTTGCCTCACAGCAAGAGGTTCTCCCGGTCGATTATCGGCTTGGGTTGGGAGTGCCTTTTGTGTTAGAGTCTGCATGTCCTCCCCATGGTCGAGTGGGCGTTCGAAAGACATGCGTTGAATGGGCGTGTCTTTGTTAAAGGTTAGGCGTCGGGCTGGCAACTCGACACCATAAAAAACAACAACAAAAAAAAACCTGCCAATCATTAGCGGACCGGAGTTCCGCTGTAGCAACCCCTAACTGGGAAAAGCCAAAAAACAAACAAACACAAGTCTATGACTTTCAGTCTTTCATTATTATCCGAAGTATGGCTCTTAAACATCCTGGTATTCCATACTTCTGATGAAGTGCATCATGCGGAAAAACTTAGTACTTTCTAAATTTTCAGCATACAGACATCTTTAAACTTTATGATGCGTTTTTAATTTGGAGCCAGTATTCACTTTTATATGGTGACCAGAAATCTAATGCTCTTAAGACATTTTACTCTTCCCCAGTAAATCAAGGCACTCACAGTTATGCACTATGAAAATTAGTGGACCTTAAACATGTAACATACTGATTATTTACAAATGCAATCTGTGATAAACTTGTTCAAAATAAACATATTAATGCAATTATTGAAACAATGAATCCCATGTGTAGCAGAAAACATCCCTTAATTAGGCTGTTACAATAAATATGTCCTTTAGTCAAAACAGACTAACAGCTGAGTCCCTGTCGATCAAACGTCTGTAGTTCATAGATTCATAGGTAAGTACAAGGCTAAGCTGCCCTTGCAGGCCATTTTAAGCCTAGCCAATTTCCCTTCAAAGGTGAGAATCAAACCCTCTACCTTGTGTCTATGAGGTAAATACCTTAACCATTATATCAGCATAGTAAATTGTGCTGTCATGCCTTGGTCATGTTAATGCACATGTTGCCACCCAGTTCTATGTGTTCAAAAGGTCTGACCAAAAACATAGTCTCATTTGACATTCGGGGTCAAATAAATTTCATCTCTCAACTTCATTGTTAGAATGACATTTATATGTTCACAATTATGCCTGACCCCTCTTTATAACAAAAATTAGTAAAGTTCACATGCCTCCTGGTGGTCATTTGAAATCTTTATTTCCAGAGCATGCCCACAAAAAACTAAAACAAACAAAAAAAAAAACATGCCACTACCACCACCACTCCTTTTCACCTTGGTCAGATTTAAACTCCCAGTTTTCTCTCAGTTCAACAGTTTCACAGTCATAATTACCTTTTTCAGCATCTGAAGCCACTGACTCATTGCTGTCGTAATCCTAAGTAGATGAAAGTCCTTATAAAATCTACATTATACATTGAGACTGGAAAAAAAATACACACGCATATATATATATATATATATATGTGTGTGTGTGTGTGTGTGTGTGTGTGTATGTGTGTATGTATATATCTTAACAGCACTAGAAATATCAAGGTATGCCTTAATTTACATAGGATCATAGAAATACAGGATCATAGAATCACTTGCAGTCCTTGATAACATCCAACAGTGCCCTTTGCTATACTCTAGTCTCTTAACAAATCATAATGCACTAACCTTTCCACAATTATCTTCTTCCCTGACTGACACTGCCGTTTTTAAACACCTTTATTGAATTATCACGTATGACATAGGTAAATTTACATTTCTAGAAAAGCAGTCAAGCAGTATTAATAAGTTCACGTTTACAAATATTATACTTCACATATATTGCTATATATCATATAACCTGAGCAACATTTCATAAATTCAATTTTTGCCATTTTTGTAAACAAGAAAGATCTTTATTAAACCATCACGTATCACATAGGCAATCATGCATTTATGTAAATGAAAACAAACCATACCAACACAATCCTAGTTGCAAGCATTTTACATCACAAACCATATTGCCACACTCCCAGTTGCAAACATTATACACCACTTATAATCTGCCCATTTATTTTCAGTCAAACATTATGTAGCTCATTTAAGTCTTGCCTTATTTTAAACCTCTTTCATCCCCTGTATGTATTGTTCCCACAATTCCCATTTTTTTCCTATGCAGTTTGCTCCTACCGTTTCGTAAAGCTCTCAATTCCAGCAGTTTTATCTCTATTACTATATTCACTACTTCTAGTATAGTTGGTTTAGGTTTTGATTCTATTTTCTAGTAATTGCCTTTTTGGCAACCATCATAATTAGACTCAGCAAGGCCTTAACCATGTCTAGGCAATTCCGATTCTGTATCATAGCTTAGAAGAATCATTTCCCTCATAATACCAATCTGCCCACCTAGCATCTCCGACAGTGCATCTCTCAGAGAATCCTTAAAGTCCGTCAATTTACAGCCCTCTCAGAAAATATGTTCCCGATTACCTTTTTCTTCCCTGTCACACCTCCAACATTTGCTGTCTACCTGAGAAAAAATTCTGTGGAGTCTACTTGGGGTATAAACATATCTAGGTAAACATTTCCAAGAAAAATTCCTAAATCTTCTAGATTTTTTTTTTTTGCATATTTGAGAGACATACATATATCCTCCTTTGTGAATTCCTTACCCAATATATCTTTCCAATCCTTTCTAACTTCCTCTGATTGATTCTTAAAGTTATCATGCATTATTGTATATGCTCTACTAATTATTCCTTTTCAGTGGCAGCTTCTGTTTTCTTTCTCTTGGCCTATACTCTGAGATCAGTCCTTAAAAGGGAAGCCAGTCTCTAACCTGCAGTCAAAATAAATACTTGGTGTCTTCCCATTCTGTCGTCTTTCCCTCTCTAGTCATTTTCTCCCAATACTTTGATTCCTTTGCCAGTTTTCTCCAGTAAATTCCAGACCCTTTTGCCCATTGTCTGTATCCCTAATTGCAGTCATCCTTATTGGCAGAAACGCCTTTCTTCATTCCCATATTGGCTTAGTTCTTACTACTTCTTAATACTTTCTGTTACTTTATAGATATAATATTTTGCGTGGTTATTGTTAATCTCCTTAAAGGTTTGCATCCAAAATCCCAGTCTTTCCTTGTTTTTGAGCTTCCCCCCCCCTTTTTCATCATGATCACTTTCCACTTGGATTCTAGTTTTCTGCTTCTGCTATGTATAGGAGCCTTAACTATGTAGCTCTGAAATATCCCTTCAGATCAGGTAATGCCAATGCTCAATGTTCTGCTGGAAGAATCATCTTTTTCCACTTATCTCTTGCCGTCTTTCCCTCCCAGATAAAGTCTTACACCTCTTTATTAATTGCTATCCATAACTTCTCCTTTGGTTGATAAATATGGCTGACCTGCTTGTAGGGCTAATGGGACTAAAAACATTTTAACTGCTTGTATCTTACTGTCCATATCCATAAAACAAAGCTTCCATTTTCTCAGTTTTTGTATTATCTTTTGTTTTCACAAAAATGAACACAAACTAATAAAAATAAAAACAGAAGGAAAACCAAGCAGAAAAGCACAGTATTTATTGAAATTATTAAGCACTTTTGTCCAGTAAATGTCAGGACTTCTTCAGAATCTGAAAAATCTGATTCTACAAAAGTCCTGCAATTTTCAGATGAAAGCGCTTAATGTTGTTGTTATTGTGTCTTTCGGCTTATCCCGGTTAGGGGTCGCCACAGCGGAACTCCGGTCCGCTAATGTTTGGTAGTGGATTTTTTTACGTGCCGAGTTACCAGCCCTGATGCAAAACCTTCAACGAAGGCATGCCCATTCACAGATGTCTCCATGCAGAAGACGCTCTAGCTGAGAATCGAACGCGGCAACGTCTTGCTGTGAGGCGACAATGCTACCGCAGCACCACTACCGAGCGCTTAATAATTTCAATAAATACTGTGCTTTTTCGGTCAGTTTCCCTTCTGTTTTTATTTTTATCTTCTTTTGTTTGGTCTTTTCCCACATATCTTTGGCTGCCACACCAGTATCATTTTTAATCCACACTCCTAAATTCATATGTGGGTGCATAATTTACCACTGTTGTCTTTGTTTTAGCTTCATCCATTTTGCATCCCAAAAAGATTTGAAACTGTCTCAAAATGTTCCACAGCACTCTAATGTTTCATTCTGGTTTTGTCAGATATAAAATTATATCATCTGCAAATAGAGCCAGCTTTTCTTAGCTACCTTACCAATTATATCCTTGAATTTCTGAGTCCCTTATTTTCTTTGCCAATGATTCTAAATATAATGCACATAACAAATGGGAAAGGAGAACCCCTGCCTGATTTCTTTGGTCAAGCAGAAATTATCAGAGAGGACCCCCACCCACTTTAATTTTCACCTCCAATCCTTCATATTTCCTCCTAATCAACCTTATCATTTTTTCCAGGAAATGCAAATGCTTCCATTGCCCTGCTCATAAAGTTGCAGTTACTCTGTCAAATGCTTTCTGTGAATCAAGACCAATCAACAACCGTGGTATTTTCTTAAATTTTGCTTCCCTCTGGATCATCAGTGTTCTGTTAATGTTGTCAAATATTTGCCTCCTCTCCACAAAACCATACTGATCCATATTTATCAGTTTTGGTATTACTTTTGCTATTCTTTTAGCCATTATAGATATGAGCACTTTATAATCATGGTTTAGTATTGAAATGGACCATTATGAAGCTGGATCTGTTGGATCTTTACCCTCCTTAGGTATTACAGCTACCAATGCTTTCTTCCAAGATTGTGGTACTTCTTATCCACTTAAAAAACTGTTAAACTGATAAAGATCTCGAAGGTTTTGTTTTTCCCCTCCTAGCTTCCAAACTTCCACAGGAGTACCATCTATTCTAGGGACTTTCCTGTAGATTTGCTATACATCTCAGTTTGTATTGCATCTCCTCTTAGCCTAAACATTAGTAATTGAGCATCATCTGCTTCTAACCTTGGCATATTTAACTCTTCCATAAAGATTTCCATTTGTACCTTTTTTTGAGTTCCATATTTTTCTGCTTTATACCGGCTTTTGTAGAATTTCCAAAATATTTCTAATACATTTACAGGATCTCTTGATGTTCTTCATGTTTCACTGTTGCAGTCATCACATTTGGGTTATCCCTGCCAGGGTAGCCCTCGGCTTTCCCGAATACCAGAGACTTAGTATTTCTGTGTCGGTTGTTGTTGCTTGAGGACTGACGTCAGGTCATCAGTAGTATAAAGTAAGGCAGACAATGCCATTACATCAGTCTTTCTTGCCATGGAGCCCGAAGCAGAAGCAGTTTGCACGAGTGCCAGTCGGCCGCTACCTGAGTTTTCGTGCACCGAATTGAAGTTGAAGTCTTCTAAAGCTAAGTACCCTGTTGGGGATCCTTTTTTCTTGCACTAACCGATGTCAGAAAAAGTTAGTAATTGTCTCGCCTGTGGAAAGCAAATACCACACTGAGACTTCCAATCTTACTGCATCACTTGTTTAGGCCAAGACCACAACATCCCTCATTGTTGCTTCTGTACTTTGTTCAGTGACAGAACTATACATCGTCAGGCCCTTATTGTAGCCAGATATTTTCACTTACAGTTCTCAAATTCTGATATGGCTTTGTTAAGCCATCCAACAGCAGATCTTCCAAAAAAAACTGTAAAGATAAAGACAGAGACAGACCGCACAATTCCAAACCTACCGATGATGCTTCTGTTAAGCTAGTCGTCAGTTCTCCGGTACTCAGTGAGGTGCTTTCACATCCCCTGATGCCTGCTTCTGTTGATTCGCAGGCCACTATCGAGACCCTTTCAGAGTCCAGTATGCCGCAAAACTCTTCTTTGATTAAGGATCGGATCGCAAGGTTGTCTCTACCTTGGATGGATCTGGAGCCGCTGAGCAGGCACCGGCTTCTGAGGAAGTCCTTCACACTACCAAATCTCAACACAAACCGACATCTTCTTTCGCGACTACCGTTCTTTCTAAAATAACTGAGTTTCCTAGGCCCAGGATACAAACCACACCTAAGAAACTGACGACCCACTCTTAGGCGCCTGCTACCTTGCTTCAGTCTCAAATGCTTAAAATAGCGGATGACTTCATCATGTTGATCAGGAGAAGCCAAGCTACCCCCTCCAAAAAGAAAAGAGATCTGTCCCCTGTAGTTTTGTCTGAACAAGAGTCAGATGAATCTTATGCATTTGAATATGAAGACATGCAACCCCTCTCCACTTAAGAGGATTCTGATGCAGAGTATTCCATTCCTTCAGCCTCTCCCCCAGAGGATTTTTCCTTTGGGGAAATTCTGCATACTTTAAGGGAGCATTTCCAGTGGGAGAGTCGCGACTACCCTAAGTCTAAAAAGAGACTTGGGGAATTCCTAGATCTTCCACAACACAGACCCTTGGCCATCCCCCCATTCCTGGATGTTGTGGGGGATATTTTCCTCAAATCCAGCTTGACTCCTGACGCCCTTTCTCCTGCTCCCAGAAAACCAGACAGGTACTATCGAGTCCCTGACTCACACAAATATCTTTTTAAAAATCCTACAGCTGACCCTGAGGTCATTTCTCAAGGGTCAAAAGGGATTAAAGCAACCTCTGCTAAGAATCCCACCTCCTCAGACAGGAATTCCCGAGCATTGGACAGATGGGGTAAAAAAAGTATACACCTCTTGTTATCAGGGCACTAAATTGTCAGTTCCAGATGCTGAAATTTCAGCAACATACCTTGGAACTCCTTAAACAAAAAATGTCTTCCTTTCCTGCTTGGGTAGAATCTAAAGATTTACAAGAGTTAATGCATTCTGCAAGTCAAGCAACTAAACACACCTTGCACTGTGGTTTTGACGCCCTAGAAGCTTCTTGCAGGGCAGCAGTCACTGGATCTGTCATTAGAAGCCATGCATGGCTTAAGGAACAACCACTGCCAGACCATGTCAAATCTAAATTGTTGGATGCCCCCCTTGCACAAAGATAACTTATTTGGCACTAAGCTAGAAGAGGTCTTAAAAAAGATGGAAGAAAAAGCCAAATCTATGCAAGCAGTTAAGGATTTCTTGCAGGTCCAGCCACTTGGGTTCAGCAGGCATTGTCCTTCCAAACACTGGTCCTTTCCTGCTCCCAGTAAACCGGCCCAGCCTAGGCCCCAGGGATGCAGACCCCCCCCCAGACAACAACCCCAGGGAGTACAGATATCTAAGCAGTGGGCTACCTCCACTTCAAAACCAGGGAGTTCTAAGCCACTCTCTTATGGTAAAAACTCACAATGACTCACCTACTCTACCCCCTCCCTCTGCCAACCGTCACTTACCCCTAGGAGGAAAACTCTCCTTTCACTCAAGCACCTGGGCCACCAATACCAAGGATCACTGGGTTCTGAATATTGCGTCTCAGGGATACAAATTTTCCTTCCACGCCTTTCCAACCCCAAAAGGGTTCACAGATCTACCACCAAATCAGTGGGCAGAGGCTCAAAAGCAAATCCTTTCACTGCTCTCTATGAGTGCAGTAGAGCACATTCCTGCAGAACAGATAGGCCAAGGTTTCTACTCCAGACTTTTTCTGGTGCCCAGAAAGGAGGGCACCTGGTGCCCCATCCTCGATCTATCCATTCAAACACCTTTCTGGTGATCCCAAAATTCAAAATGCTCGCCCTGCAACAGCTGCTATCCAAGTTCTCCAAGAACACTTGGCTAGCCACCCTGGATCTAAAAGAGGCTTACCTCCACATTCCTATCAGGGAATCATGCAGGAAATATCTCCGCTTCAGAGCAGGATCTCAACATTTTCAGTTATCTGCGCTGCCCTTTGGCTTATCTACTGCTCCCAAAGTTTTCACAAAATGTCTGGCTCTGGCCGTTGCCTTTTGCAAGAAATATTCAGATTTACCCATACCAAGCTGACTGCCTTATTCAGGCAGACAGCCAGGAAAAGCTGCTCATGCACCTGGCCTTTGTAAAGACCCTACTAACCTCCCTAGGGTACATGATCAACAAAAAGAAATCCAAACATGTGCCTAACCAAAGGATAATCTTCCTGGGAGCAAGTCTGGACACAGCATCCCAGATGACATACCTTAGTCCAGAGAAACAAATTTTCCTGACAACCTACTTCTCTCATCTAGCTACCAGGCCCCAGCTGTCTGCAAGGAAGATCCTGCAAGCTCTGGGGTTCATGGTATGTTGCATACTACTCATTCCATATGCCAGACTGAATATAAGGAAACTTCAGTGGTACCTAAAGAGCCTTTGGTGTCAACACTGTCAAGACCTGGAAACTCTTTTACCCATAATTCCTTGCCTCAGAAAAGATTTTCTTTGGTGGGCAACAGCATGCTCCCACAACAAGGGAATGTCTTTCTCCTCACCTCCCGGCACTCAGACCCTCAACACAGATGCATCAGACTATGCTTGGGGTGCACACCTGGCTGGCAGGTGCATACAGGGCCAATGGAGCCCACAGCAAATCCCTCTGCACATCAATCAAAAAGACGATGGCTGTGCAGCATGTCTTGATAGCTTTCAAGCCCCTTCTCTCTCCAGGAACTCTCCTGATCAAAACAGACAACACCACTGTGAGGTGGTACATCAACAAGCAGGGAGGGACTCACTCCTACCTTCTATGCAGGCTGGCCATGACCCTTTGGCACACAGCCTCTGCCATGCAACTACACCTATTAGCACAATTCCTACCAGGCTCTCTCAACTCTCTGGCAGACCAATTAAGCAGAAATCTTCTGGACCTACATGAGTGACAACTCAACAGAAGTACCTTCACCCTAATAACTCAGAAATGAGGAACCCCATAGGTGACTTATTTGCCTCCCACACCAACCATCAGCTCAGCAAATTCTGCACCAGGGAGCATCACTGCATGGCTTGGAAAGTGGATGCCCTGTCCTCCCCCTGGGTCAATCTATCTGTCTATACCTTTCCTCCCCTACCTCTCATACCCAGTGTATTGCTCAAAATAAGGGAGGAAAAACCAAGGACCATTCTTATAGCTCCAGACTGGCCCCGGCAGCACTAGTACTCTTTGCTGCGCAGCCTGTCCCCGCTACCTCCATGGCATCCTCCTCAGATCTCAAACCTCCTGACCCAGAGGGAAGGGGAATTCATGCATCCCCAATTGCAGACACCCATTTTGGCAGCTTGGCTTATTTCCTAACCCCAAACCAGTCTGCCAGCCTCAGTAAACAGGTTCTTGATGTTATCCATGAGACCAGATGTCCTAGCACCAGAAGGTCTTATGCTGATAAATGGAAAATGTTCTGCACCTGGATCCAGGCTAAGGGAGCCAATATGGCACAGCCCTAGCTCCCTCTCATCCTGGATTACTTAGCTGACCTACTACACAGTGGCCTCTCTTTCTCCCCTATAAAAATTCATACCCCTGCTATTTCTGCTCATTTTCCCACTGAGCAACCCTTTTCTCACACCCTTTGATCAAACAATTCCTAAGAGGGGCTAGCAACGTGAGGCCACCCAGAAGGGCACCAACACCAGCTTGGAACTTTAACTTTGTATTGGAAAAGCTAACCCTTCCCCCTTTTGAACCAGCTGCTTCTGAAGAGCTAACATTTCTCTCCTGGAAGACAGCATTCCTTCTGTCCACCACTTCAGCCAGAAGAGTCTCTGAGCTGCAAGCACTCATGGCTGTGGAACCCTTCATCATCTTCCATGTAGACAGGGTATCCCTCAGACCTAACCCATCCTTCATGCCCAAGATGGTGTCCAGTGTGGCTCTCAACCATTCCATTCATTTGCCCACCTTTTTTCCTAATCCCCTGAACAAGGGGGAAAGGATTCTTCATTCTCTAGATGTGCACAGACAGCTCAGATTCTATCTAGACAGGACTAAATCCTTCAGAAAATCTGATCTATTGCTGGTTAGTTTTGCTACAGGGGCAGAAGGCAAAGCCATCTCCAAACAAAGTATTTCCAGATGGATAGCACATTGCATCGATTTCTGCTACAAACAGTATGAAAAGCCTCCACCCAAGGGGGTCAGGACAGACTCCACCAGAGCAGCCTCAACCTCTGCAGCTTTCCTCAGAGGAGTCCCCACCAGGGACATCCTGGAGGCTGCCACCTGGACATCTGTTCACACGTTTACCAAGCATTACCACCTGCCTCTCTTCTCCAAATCCAGGACGGGGTTTGTCTCAGCAGCCTAGCCAGCCCCTAGTTTTCTTGACTGCCTCCACCCATTTCCTCAGCTTTGGGAATCAACCCAAATGTGATGACTGCAACAGTGAAACATGAAGAACATAGTACAGCTGTGTACACTTAGCATAAATGTAGATGTTTCAGTGTATTCACTGTTGCAGTCCTGGTTTCCCTCCCTCCGTCCCCGCTTTCTTTTCTTTCTTCTTTTATTACCAGCTAACTTGTTGATGTTCGTCGTGTTTCACTGTTGCAGTCATTACACTTGGGTTATCCTGCTGGCAGGCTACCCGCAGTCGGTCTGAATTCCAAAGTCCTGGTCCGGCGTCGGTTGCTGTCGCCTCTTCCCTGACGTCAGTGCGCCAGGGGTATAAAAGATGCAGCCGACACCATTTTCTTCAGTCTTTCTTGCCGTGCGGTGTCCGAAGCAAAAGCAGTTCACAAGTGCAGGTCGGCCGACTCCTGAGATTTTCGAAATCGAATTTCAGATCCCAAGTCTTCAATAAAGCTAAGTACCCGGTTGGGGGAACTTTTTTTTCTTGCTCCAGACCGATGTCAGAAAAAGTTAACAATTGTATTTCTTGTGGGAAGCAAATACCTCATAAGGATTTCCACTCTTATTGTATTCCTTGCCTAGGCCCTGACCACGAAGTTGCTAGTTGTCGGTTTTGTGCTAGATTTAAACAATGCACTATTAAGCGGCGGTACGATTTTGCTTTTCATTATTTTGGCAGAAGGTTTAACTACATAATGCCGTCGGAACAACCTACAACCGGAATTCATAAAAAACACAAGGATAAAGACAAAGACAAGCATCCGAGGTCCAAAACCGACGACGAAGCCTCTTCTAGGCCAGTCGCCGGTTCGCCGGTGCTCAGTGAGGTGCTTTCGCAGCCCCTGACTCCCGCTACCTCAGAGCCACAGGCCCCCTCCGACTTCCACATGGAGACAGCTAGGCCTCTGGATACTCAAGGTATTACCCTTTGGAAATTAATCCCTCAGATGGGTCTGGAGCCGCTGAGCAGGCATCGGCTTCTGAGGGTGTCTTCAGACCTACACAACTTTATATAAAGCCTACTTCAGCATCCAATACAAAGCCTAAAACCGTTTTAAAGACAAGAAAACCAGTACAGCATTCTCCAGGACAGACTTCTATGCCTAAAAAACAGATGCTCAAAATGGCCGAAGACCTAATTACTTTGATCAGGGTTTCCCATCCCTCTCCTGGTAAGAGGCCTAGGCAAGACACTGAATATGATTCTCTGATCAGGTTTTCATTTCCTCTGATGCCTCTTCTGATCAGGGATATTCTGTTCCTCCCTATGAGGATTCTGATGCTGAAGATTCTATTCCTTCAGCTTCTCCTCCTGAGGACTATTCATTTGGGGAAACCCTGCATACCATGAGGGAGCATTTCCATTGGGAGAGCCAGGATTATTCCAATTCTAAGAAAAGACGAGACTTTCTTTTACTTCCTCAACACAGACCTCTTGCAATTCCCCCTGTTCTAGACATAGTAGATTATGTCTTTTCAGAGTCCGGCCTGTCTCCAGACTCTCTTAACTCCTGCTCCTGTTAAGCTGGACAGATACTACAGGGTCCCAGACTCCCATAAATTTCTTTACAAAAACCATGCTGCTGACCCAGAAAATATCTCACAGGGTCCAAAAGGGGTCAAGGCTGCTTCTGCCAAAAACCCTGCCCCCATCAGATATTGATTCTAGGGCTTTGGACAAATGGGGAAGAAAGTTTACTCTTCTGCTACCTTGGCTGTAAGGGCTTTAAATTGTCAGTTTCACATGCCCAAATATCAGCAATACTTAATATCTTTGTTAAAACAAAAAAATGTTGACAAATTCTGAATGTTCTGAGAACAAAGATTTGCAGGATTTATTGCATGCAGCTGAACAAGTGGGAAAACATACTTTGCGATGTGGCTATGATTCACTGGAGGCCTTGTGCAGGGCCGTTGTTACAGGTTCTTTTATTAGAAGGCATGCTTGGTTAAAGGAACAGAATCTGCCTGATCATGTTAAAGCAAAATTATTAGCTGCTCCATTACAGCATGATACTTTGTTTGGTGGTAAAGCAGAAGAGGTGTTGATGAAAATGGAGGATAAAGCAAAATCCATGCAGACAGTTAAGGATTTCTTACAGGTACAGCCACCCAGATTTAGCAGGAACTGGCCCTCTAAGAATTGGTCCTTTCCAGTGTCAGACAGACCACAAAGAGGCAGATTCAGACACCCTAGAGGCAGGCAGCAGCCCCAGGGCTCATACAGGCCCAAACAATGGGGGACTTCTACCTCCAAAAGCGGAGAAGACAAATCACAACCTTATAGAAAGGAGTCCCAATGACTTCCCTCTGCCAATGCCAAGCACTTATTTTTTGGCAGCACCCTTAGGGGGAAAGCTAGCACTTTTTTCACAAAACTGGCAAAAGATCACCCAGGACAAATGGGTCTTAAATATAGTCTCTCAGGGCTACAGGTTCCACTATCACCCCCTTCCAAAGGCAAAAGGTATGCCAGACCTGCCAGGCAATCAATGGCAAGAGGCACAAAAACAAGTTTCATCTTTCATTGACATGGGGGCTATTCAGACAGTGCCACAACAAGAGCAGGGACAAGGATTTTACTCAAGACTTTTCTTAGTACCAAGAAAGGACAAAGCCTGGAGACCAATTCTTGGACCTGTCTATTCTAAATACTTTTCTAGACGTCCCAAAATTCAAAATGTTGACTCTAAAGCAGCTTCTGCCCATGCAGGGCAAGAAGGCTTGGCTTGTAACTTTGGATCTCAAAGAGGCATACTTGCATGTCCCAATCAGACAATCTTGCAGAAGATACCTCAGATTCATAGCTGGCTCAATGCACTACCAATTCTCTGCACTGCCCTTTGGCTTATCTACTGCGCCCAGGGTCTTCACAAAATGCCTGGCACCAGTAATTGCATTTTGCAGACAAAGAGGAATTCAAATATATCCCTACTTGGACGACTGCCTTATTCAAGCAAAGAACAAAGATATTCTACTACAGCATCTGGTGTTTGTAAAAAGATTATTAATTTGCCTAGGGTACACAGTAAACGAAAAGAAATCAAAACTAGTACCCTCTCAAGAGATAATATTCCTGGGTGCAAGCTTAAATACTACTGCCCAGATGGCTTATCTCACGCCAGACACACAAAGGCATCTGACTTCTGACTTCTTACTTCAAATACATGGCAACAAAGACCCAGTTATCTGCAAGAAAAAATATGCAGGCTCTGGGCTACATGGCATCCTGCATTCTACTAATTCCATATGCAAGACTGCATATGAGGAAACTACAATGACATCTAAAAAGTGTTTGGACTCAACATTGCCACAGCTTGGAAACAGTAATTACTCTCATTCCCTGCCTGCAACAGGAATTTCAGTGGTGGTCACAGGCCTGTCACCACAACAAGGGACAGTCATTCACCTTACCCACTGCCAGGCAGACACTAACAACAGATGCATCAGATTACGCCTGGGGGGCGCACATGGCAGGAAAATGTATTCAGGGCGCATAGCCCACAAACCAAATGCATCTTCATATCAATCAAAAAGAGATGCTAGCTGCACAAAATGCCCTGACAGCCTTCAAGGACCTACTTCATCCAGGACAACTACTGATAAAGACGGACAATACTACAGTCATGTGGTGCATAAACAAGCAAGGGGGCACACATTCCTACCCCCTCTGCAGGCAAGCCATGACTTTGTGGAACACAGCATTGACTTATCAAGTAAATCTGCAATCACAATTCCTGCCAGGAAAGACAAATACTTTGGTAGACGAACTAAGCAGAAACCTCATGAGTTGAAAATAGATCCACAAATCTTCAACATGATAACAGGGAAATGGGGATGCCCAGACATAGATCTGTTTGCCTCCCCTCACAACTGCCAGCTACAGAGATTCTGCACTCGGACTTATCACAAGCAAGCATGGAAAGTGGATGCCCTTTCATTCAGCTGTAAAGCCCTTACAGTATATGCCTTACCTCCTCTGCCTCTCCTCTCCAAGGTACTCCTAAAGGTCAGACAAGAGAAGCCAAAAATGATACTGATTGCTCCAGACTGGCCATGCAAACACTGGTACCCAATCCTAAAGAGCTTGTCTCAAGGCCCAGCCTGGACATTGCCTCTAATACCTCATTTGCTGAACCAACAGAGCAATCAGATCCTGCACAGCCAACCCAGAACCCTAAATCTGTCTGCATGGTGGATAATGTAGTCATTCAGAACACACCTCTTTCTAAAGCAGGTATGGATGTTATTTTGGAGGCCAGGAGGCCCAGCACCAGAAAATCTTATGCAGAAAAATGGAAGAGATTCTGTGCTTGGAACCAAGCACAGGGAATTGACTCGCTTGTACCACATATTCCTCAGATTTTGCAATACCTAACTGAGATGCTGGACAAAGGCCTATCCTTCTCATCTATTAAGATCCATGCTTCTGCCATTTCAGCTCATTACAATAGGGACCCACCTATTTTCTCTCATCTACTGCTAAGACAGTTTCTCAGAGGGGCCAAAAACATAAGACCTCCAAGGAGAGCTCCAATACCTACATGGGACCTCAATTTTGTCTTGGAAAAACTCACCCTGCCTCCTTTTGAACCAGCCAATACAGCAGAGATTAAATACTTGTCATGGAAAACCGCTCTTCTCCTAGCAATAACTTCAGCAAGAAGAGTCTCAGAGTTGCAGGCACTAATGGCTGTGGAACCTTTTATTATTTTCCATCAGGACAGGGTTTCTCTAAGGACAAACCCAACATTTATGCCTAAGGTAGTGTCCAGCGTGGCTCTTAACCAAACCATACATTTGCCTACCTTTTATCCAAACCCACAGAATAAGGGAGAGAGACTACTGCATATTTTGGACATACACAGACAGCTACGCTTTTACTTGGACAAGACTAAAGCCTTCAGAAAGACTGAGCCACTCTTAGTGGCATATGCTGCAGGTTCCCAAGGAAAAGCCATTTCAAAGCAGACTATTTCAAAATGGATAGGCCACTGTATTCGTTTTTGCTATTCACAACATGGCAAATCAGTGCCTAAGGGCATTCGGCCACATTCTACCAGAGCAGCAGCCACTTCAGCAGGAGGAGGCTGCAACATGGACTTCAGTGCACACTTTTACAAAGCACTACCATTTACCTCTCTACTCTAAATCCAGAGGAGGCTTTGCCACTGCAGTTCTGCAGGGCCTCATAGCCACTCCAAACTCTATTTAGGCCCAGCCACCCAACCTCAGCTTTGGGATTCTACCCAAGTGTAATGACTGCAACAGTGAAACACGATGAACATGGTACAGTTGTGTACCTACCATAAATGTAGATGTTCGAGTGTATTCACTGTTGCAGTCCAGGTTACCCTCCCACCATCCCCCTTTTTCTTTGCTGGGACTTATCTGTACCTCTCTATTCTATACAACCTATGTGGTGTATTTGCTTATAGATGAAGGTTATGTGCATGCTTTTTATTATCATAATTTTTACAGCCTACCCTTTTGGGGGCACCTGACATCTGGGGCAAGAAAAACTGAAGAAAATGGCGTCGACTGCATCTTTTATACCCCTGGCGCACTGACGTCAGGGAAGAGGCGACAGTAACTGACGCCGGACCAGGACTTTGGAATTCAGGCCGACTGCGGGTAGCCTGCCAGCAGGATAACCCAAGTGTAATGATTGCAACAGTGAATACACTCGAACATCTACATTTATGGTAGGTACACAACTGTACTTTCTCCTTTCCTTACAAGGGACGTACTGGCATTTATTTTCCACTGGTGGGGTTCTTCCGCCAGAACCTGGCCTCCTACTTGGGGGGTCCTGATCAGTTAGGGCAGGAAAAATTGATGGAATGGCATCGGCTGCCTTACTTTATACTCCTGACTACCTGATGTCAGTCCTCATGCGACAACAACTGAAGCAGAAATGCTAAGTCTCTGGTATTCAGGCCGACCGAGGGCTACCCTGGCAAGGATAACCCAAAGGTGATGACTGCAACAGTGAATACACTCGAACATCTACATTTATGGTAAGTGTACACAACTGTACTTGACCTTCCTTGTTATAGGCTGCCTAAGCTTGGCGACGGGCCTTTCTGTTGCCTTAGTCATTTTGCTAAACGTTTTTTGCACTAGTGTTATTATCAAAAAAAACCAGCTGCTTAACAGCAATCTTTCTAAACTCATGTGTTTTATTGAGGTAATCTCTTATTTTCTGTTAGCATTCTGCAGTTGATCCTCTTCTTGTTCTTGGAGATTCCCCCTAATTTGCAATACTTTACCATTTCTTAGTACCTCTAAATAATTATTGTTACTTCTTAACCATAGCTACCTTTCTTTTATTTCCTCTGTATTTTTAAACTCCACCTTAATTTTATCCCACTCCCTCGTTATATTTTCAGAAGTGATTTCTAGCCTCTTGAATAGCTGTTGAATAATCCCCATTACCCATCCCTTAAATTCCTCTCTTTTCAGCAGATGGGTGAGTATGTGCCAGTGACTCATTTGTATTTCATTACCCTATGTTTAGTTATTATTGGCAGATGAACTGAAATAGTTATTGGGTGCATATCAAGACCTTCAGTTAAATGCACGTTTCTGTGAAATGTAAATTCTGTCTAGCCTAGCCCAGTTATATCTTGGGGAATAATATGCAAATTCACTCTGAACTCCTATTACTGAATTCAGATCTTCCATGCCAAATATTTTTATAAATTTCTTCAAAAACTACCCTTGTTTATACTTTCCTTGCTGGGCCCCCAGACTCATCTTCATTGCTGCAAATCAAATTCCAGTCCCCACCTATAAGTAATATTCCTTGCTGAAAACTGATTATTTCTCCCAGAATTTTCTTAAGCTCCATTGTAGCAGTTTTAGGTTGTATATAATTACATGCCAGTGTAATCTTCCTCCCTTGCCAGTAGCCCCTTTGCACTACAAATCTGCCATTTTTATCATTTTTGTCCTCTTCTGCCACTGTTGGAGTTCCTTTTGCAGTTAATATAAGTATTCCTGTTTTCCTTTTTCCCAGTTATTCTGCTGAATAAATATCCTTTAAACCTTTCTTTATCAAATTCACATTTTCATTTCTTTCCAAATGTGTCTCCTGTAACATAGCTATTTGCACTCTAAATTTTTTAATATAGTTCACTATTCTTTTTTTGTATTTATCTAGGAGACCATTAACATTTAAAGACATTACAGAAAGCATCATTGTATTTAAATATTATTAATCCCAGCTTTTATGCGTAACACTTTTTTTTGTTAAATGTCTAATTCCAGTTTTGTGTTGCATGCATGCACTTGTTTGGCAAGTTGAACTTTTATATAGTTGTTTCTTGTCATATCCAGTTGAGCCTATGTCACATCTTGCAAAACTTTTTGTTTTATTGAAAGCCCTCAAAACAAACAAGCAAACAAACCCTCAATACCCCTAAAACCTATTAATTTAATACTAACACAAAAAGTATGTACATCTTCAAATATTGAAGTTTTACCATCCTACTAGGAACAAATGTCCCAAACTGACAGCCACGAGTTAACCTAAAAGAGAGGTTATCCATGCTAAGATGCATGGTGCAGCCTATAAGTCTAGTAAGTGCTAAATGGTTTTGTCTTATCTTTATAGTGCTCCCAGAAAACCCCTGAATGCTTTCAGAGAACATTACTTCCTAGCCAGTTTCTCTTTTTTTTTCCAGCCAATCATTCTCCACCAGACTGTGGCCAGTTTCTCTTTATCAGATTGTCTCTTTGGAGACATGAGAACTAGACAACCAGTTTCTCACTATCAGATTGTCTCTGTGGAGACACAAGAACCAGACAGTTAATTTTTCTTTATCAAATTGTTTCCATGCAGAAATGAGAGCCAGATTCAGAATTGCTACTAATCATACATTTATTTGCTATGAAAAAATGCCTCATAATATTCAGTATTCTTTTTCATTTTCTTACTGTTTCTTAAAACTTGATACTAAATCAGTCTAAGGTCCTTAATCCAGTCATTCTCCCTTGCAAGAATGAGAAAAAGCACATTCATTTTTTTTTTGTCATGCTCTTTTAACCATTTTTTTTTTATTTTATACATTGCAGTGCCTACATTTCTTAAAACTGAGCAAGAAGAAGAAAGTTAGGGCGAAAGAAAGGAAACTGAACAGCAGCACCCATTTACAATCCCCATTACACTTAAAAATAACTGTGAACACTTTAGTTTATTGCATGTAAAGAAGACCGTACACCACAAAAATAGTACTGTTAGGGAAAATTTTTTTCTTTACTTACAGTTCACTTTCTCCCCTCTCTTACCCTCCCAAAGCATTTTTCCAAATATTAATGACATGAAGTAGGGCTAGAGTCCCCGCAAGTCCAACAAATTCTGAAAAAGTCCAATGTTTTCATATTTTCTTGTACTGTCATATTTCACAAATATAATTATT
The DNA here is from genome assembly GCF_019279795.1 of Protopterus annectens. Classification (NCBI taxonomy): domain Eukaryota; kingdom Metazoa; phylum Chordata; order Ceratodontiformes; family Protopteridae; genus Protopterus; species Protopterus annectens. The sequence goes on along the minus strand of NC_056725.1, from coordinate 1,952,463,903 downwards.
GCATTGTAATCCCACATACGTTACTGGTTGTATTACTGTTCATCTCCATCTCTCAAATCCTGTCTCTGCTTAATTTCCAATGTACTGTTGATTCTTCTAGTCAGCTCTTGTGCTCCCTTCCTTTTCGCCAACATTTTCTGTTAAAACAGTGGAAAATGTTTCACAGATGCAGCCTCACTGTCGTCTTTATTACCATAAGAACAATAAGCAGAATCTTCTCACAGCTCACTTATTGTTGGATAAACTTTTGAATTTCCCCCTTAGCATGTACTTCGTCAGAAAATGATTTTGTCCCTCCAAGGAAGAATACCTTGAAGACAGCTGGGTACAGCAGTTTGAATCTCACACCTGCATCTTGACATTCCCTGAATAGTGGAATGAATTTACTCCTCTTCTGTCTGTTGTACAGTGAGTAATCATTCTTCACAAACACTTTGCTGTCTCCCACTTTTAGTATTTTGTCAGAATCAACTCTTTCTGCTGGTAGGATTACATCTTTATTGTTAAAGTCATACAATGAATGCAGTCTGTTCCTTACAGCTTCTTTGGTTTAGTTGAAAATCTCAGGATGTTCTTCGTGTTTCACTGTTGCAGTCATTACATTTGGGTAATCCTCCTGGCAGGTTGCCCTCAGCTGGCCTGAATTCCAAAGTCTTGGGTCCTGCGTCAGCTGCTGTCACCCCTTCCCTGACGTCAGGTCATCGGGGGTATAAAAGAAGTAGCCAACGCCATTTTCTTCAGTCTTTCTTGCTGCGCGGTGCGTGAAGCAGAAGCAGTTTGCAAGTGCTGGTCGGCCGACTCCTGAGATTTTCGTGTTCGAGTTTCAGATCCGAAGTCTTCAATAAAGCTAAATACCCCGTTAGGGAAACTTTTTTCTTGCTCCAGACCAATGTCAGAAAACGTTAATAATTGCATTTCTTGTGGAAAGCAAATACCTCATAAGGACTTTCATTCTTACTGTATTCCTTGCCGTGGCCGTGATCACAACATTACTGGTTGTCGGTTTTGTGCTAGATTTAACCAACGCACTATTAAGCGTCGGTATGATTTTGCTTTAAACTTTTTTTGGATGCTGGTTTAATTATCCTGAAATGTTGTCGGATAGCCATCCGACTACCGGAGTTCACAAAAAACGCAAAGAAAAGGATAGAGATAAACAACCGAGACCCAGAACCGACGACAAAGCTTCTCCTAAGCCAGTCACCAGTTTGCCGGTTCTCAGTGAGGTGCTTTCGCAGCCCCTAACACCCGCTACTTTAGATTCGCAGGTCACTACCGACTCCCACATGGAGTCGGCTATGCCGCTGGATACTCAAGGTATTGGAGCCTTGGACGCTAATCCCTCAGACTGGTCCGGAGCCGCTGAGCAGGCACCGGCTTCTGAGGGTGTATTCAGACCTAAACATCTTTACATTAAAATGACTTCAACTTCAAAGGCAAAGACTAAAGCACCCTCTAAAGCAAGGAAACAAGCTCAAGAGCCACATGGACAGGCCTCTATGCCCAAAAAACAGATGCTCAAAGTGGCCGAAGACTTGATTACCTTGATCAGGGGTTCCCATCCCCCTCCTGATAAGAGCCCTAGGCAAGAGACTGACTGTGAATCTTCAGATCAGGTTTCTATTTCTTCTGATTCCTCTTCTGATCAGGAATATTCTCTTCCCCCCTATGAGGATTCTGATGCTGAAGAATCTATACCTTCGGCATCCCCTCCTGAGGACTATTCTTCTGGGGAAACCTTGCATACCATGAGGGAGCATTTCCACTGGGAGAGCCAAGATTTTTCAGAATCTAAAAAGAGACTCGGGGATTTCCTTTTACTACCTCAGCACAGGCCTCTAGCCATTCCACCTGTGTTAGACATTGTAGATGAGGTGTTTTCAGAGTCTAGTCTGACCCCTGACTCCTTACCTCCAGCTCATGTTAAGCCTGACAGATATTACAGGGTTCCTGACTCTTTACAAATTTCTTTTTATAAACCCTGCTGCTGACCCAGAAACTATTTCACAGGGTCCAAAGGGAGTTAAGGCTTCAACTGCAAAAAACCCAACCCCCTCTGACAGTGATTCAAGAGCACTGGATAGATGGGGAAAAAAGGTTTACACATCTGCAACTTTGGCTATAAGGGCCTTAAACTGTCAATGTGAAGTTGTTCTATCTCGCCGTTTTGTTCTTACACGTGGGTTCGGAGCCGATCCCTCGGCTCCGAGTCGGCCGCTTTTCAAGCTCAAACTCTCAGAGAAGCTCGAGACCTAGTGTATATCCCATGATGCTCTACTGCAAACCCCCAGATCTAGTTTGCTGCTGCAACGGATCTACAGACTCGTCGTAGCAAGCTTGGGCCAGTGCTATTTTTTTCTATATTTAGCGATATTTTTCAAAAAAATATTCTATTTTAGTGTTAGCTAGTGTTTAATATTTACAGTTAGTTATATTTAGAGTGTAATTAGAAGCCTTAGGATTAGTTAGATTGGTGTGTGTTCTTAGCGGCTGTTTGTTAGGCCTATCTTAGTTTTGTTTTGGGTGTGACAGGGCTCTGTCAGCCCCTTTAAGTGTGTTTTTTTCTTAGAATTTATTTAGGATTACTTAGAATTTATAGATAGGTTAAAATTAGCTACTTCTGTAGAGAGTGTGTATATATATATATATATATATATATATATATATATATATATATGTATGTAAAAAATATATACTGAATAATTTTTTCCTAAGTCTTAGTTCAGGGATCTGAACTGGTACATATATTCTTATATTTACACTTATAGTTGCATAGATTTTCCATTATAGCAAAATGCCTGAGAAGCAAAAGTCTGGCATCAAAAGGTGTGTGTGTGTGGTCAGAAAATGTCTGACAACCACTCCACTTGTGTCTACTGTTTGGGTTCTGTTCATTTGCAGAAAGTCTGCTCCATCTGCCATTCCTTCAGTGCCAGAGTTCTCTTGGAGAGGTGCAGAAAGCTGGTAGATAGGGGACTCCTGAAGCCTGAGTTTCAGGCTGCTCTGGACAAGACCGACCTTTCTTCCAAGGCTTCGAAGGGGTCGAAGTCGTCCAAGGCATCCTCGGAGCCAAATTCCTCAGCTACGAGTTCCTCTAGTGTGGTTCGATCATCGGCTCCACAGCCCTTGGAGCCGTGTATCGATCCTTTACCTCGGAGTCCAGTTGTGGATCTGGTGTTGGAGACTCCTCAGTCTCCGATTCTTCAATTGGTGCCATCTTCGGCTCCTTCGAAACATCCCTTGACCCATTCTTCGAGACTATCTGATGTGGACTTGGATCTAGTGGTTAAGAGATTGCTAGAGAACCCGGTCCTGGCCAAAATGCTTTCCGCTTCGAGCCACTCAGCTTTGAAGCCTGAAATTCCAACCCTACTTTCTTCTCCTCCTCCGAAGCCAATCGAACTCTCTGAGCCGGGGCAGGCAGAACTGATGTTGGTAGAGCCCTTGGAGCCGAGGTTTGATCCACCTCCCTCGGCTCCATCGACCTTGATCTCCTCGGTTCCGACCGGGGAGTCTCAGGGCCGACACTCCCTCGCTGGCTGTGGGGCGGAGAGTTGGACCGATACGTTGGTTCCGACCCTTCCTCTCAGGGCTTCGGCGCAGGTGGCTTCGGCTCCATCCTCGGGATTGGAGCACAGTGTCTCGGCTTGGGGAGGGCTGCCGGCCTCTTCGGAGCCGACAGACTTCTCGGACTGGGATTCTGGTGCCTTCAATGCCATGAGGAAGGTCATGTCTGCCAAGACCACTACCTTCTCGGATCTTTCTTCCCCTCCCCCTAACGGGCCTCGTTCTGTCTCTTCCACACAGGTCCCTACCAAGTGTCGAGACCCAGAGCCTGAGGTATCCCCATTGGGCGGCCCCTCCTCTACAGAGACTTCACCGGATGCTCCCACCGATTAAGTACCCAGGAAGAGGCTGTCCAAGAGGAGGCACCTGGATTCCCCACAGGAATCCCTGACATCAGATACCGACTTGGAGGAATCAGAAGGGTCCCCACGATCCCCCTCAGAGGATGGCTCATTTGCAGACATATTGGAGATCTTAAGGCAGAGGGGTGATGGGCAGTCCTTTGCCCCTACTGAGGATGAGTCGGTACTCCTGAAGGCCTTTGGGTCTCAACCATCCACCTCCTGGGTTACCCCCCCCTTCGATGAACTAATGGATCTGGTTGCTCGAAGGGTGTGGGAGTCCCCTGATTCAGTGGAACCGGTCCCTCGGAGGCCCAACAAGTTCATTACTTCCCCTACTGACAAAGCCTTTCTTACCAAGCGAGTCCCGGTTGATGCCATGGTGGTGGCGGCAGCCACCAAGAAAGAAATGTCAGAAACCTCTTCGTCTGTCCATCCTCCTAATAGGGATTCTAGGACGATGGACAGGTATGGGAAATGCATATTTAGTTCTGCGGCATTTTCCATGAGATCGTTCAACTACCTGACCCATTTTACCCGCCTTCAACAAGATCTCCTTAAAGAGCTGGGAGATACTCTACAGGGTAACACAGCTGATGCAGTTTCTGAGAAAGTCACTGCACAATTCAACACCCTGAACTCTATAGTCAACTCATCCATGCGGCTCATTTCTTATGCCACCGATGGATCAAGTAGGGCAGCAGGCTCAACGATAGCTCTTCGGAGACAGTCCTGGATGCACCTTTGCTCCTTTGTGAAAGCCTTCAAGTCTTCCTTCGTCAATACCCCATTCGATGGTTCCACCTTGTTCGGGCCAAAGTTAAGGTGACGCTTACTAGGTGTGAACAAGAAGGAAAGACTCTGTCTGCTGTAGGAGTCCATTTTTCCACTCCAACTAGACTGTACCCCAAAGGGCAATGAAGTGGAAAAATGTGGTTCTGAAAACCCCAAGAAGCTTTCCAGAAAACACCAACGGATACCCCCTCTAGGGGCAGAGGAGGGGGTAGGAACGTTAGACGCCATCCAAACGGCAGAGGGGGGGGGGGGTCCGCAAAATCAGGGTGACAGGGAGCAGTTCTCTAGTAAGCCCTACCAGCATTCCTGAAAGGAAGCCCGGCTGTCCTCCTCTGGAGGCGTCGGGGGTCGCTTGGCTTTATACCCAAACGCCTGGCTAAACATTACAACGGATTCTTGGGTAAAAAGCATCATTTCCAGAGGTTACTACATTCCCTTTACAAAACTCCCTCCCATGTGTACAAGTATTCCAGACGTTCCACCCAGTCTGCGAAAGCTAGCAGCCGTAGAGATTCAAAACCTGCTAGACAAAAGAGTCATCCAGCCAGTCCCGGTGGACCAGATAGGATCCGGAACTTACTCACGGTTCTTTTTAGTTCCAAAGAAAACAGGGGACTGAAGGCCCATATTAGACCTCAGCAAACTCAACACCTTCGTCAAGAAGGAAAAGTTCCGGATGGTCACGCTTCAATCGATACTTCCGTTCCTAGAAATGGGCGATTGGATGTGCTCTATAGATCTCAAGGATGCTTACTACCACATCAAAATGGCCAGATCATCCAGAGATCATTTGCATTTCCGGCTGGGGGCCAGCCATTACCAGTTCAGAGCCCTGCCCTTTGGTCTCACCACAGCCCCCAGAGTGTTCACCAAATGTATGGCAGTGGTCATGGCTCACCTGAGACGTTTAGGATTCCGGGTGTTTCCATATCTGGATGACTAGCTCCTCACCGCCACCTCCAGGCATCAACTAATCCAGGCAAGAGACTACACTATCAACCTATGTACCCAGTTGGGCATAACCTTAAACTTCGAAAAATCATCGTTATCGCCCTTGCGGTGTATTACCTTTATAGGAGCAGAGCTGGACACCGTCAATTCAAGGATCAGGTTGCCTCAAGCAAGAATCATATCTCTAAGGAGTCAGTTGCCCATTCTGCTGACCCAGAACAAAGCTCCTGTGTCCCAGATACTGAAGCTATTAGGCACAATGGCAGCACGCTAATAGCAGTCCCGTTGGGGCGCATGCACATGCAGATACTCCAGTGGCTACTCTTCACACAACGGTCTTACCAACAACTGCCCTTGTCACATGAGATTCTATTAACAAACCTTTGCTTGAACGATCTCAATTGGTGGCTGAACAGTGACCATATAGTAGTCAGACGTCCCCTTGTTCTCCCCAACCCACAGCCACCGTGACCACGGATGCTTCCCTGATAGGGTGGGGGGGGGGCTATTTCAGGGAAAGACTGTCCAAGGTACTTGGTCAAGCATGGAATCACATTTGCATGTAAATGTCCTGGAGCTGAGAGCGGTGTTCCTGGCATTGCAACACTTTCACGACTCTCTTCCTACAGGGACAATTGCAATTCAGGCGGACAGCATGTCAGTAGTCTGGTACATCAACAAGCAAGGGGGAACCACATCTTATCCCTTATGCCGAGAGGCCCTGAGAATTTGGCAGTGGGCTACATCCACCAGACACTTTCTAATAGCAACGCACATCCTGGGGTCATCCAACGTGATAGCGGACAAACTGAGCAGGGCCATCCTGTTGCCTCACGAGTGGTCCCTCAAACAACAGGTGGCAGGCAGGATTTTCCACAGATAGGGCCAGTCTTGCTGCGATCTGTTTGCATCTCTGATGAATGCCAAATGCAGCAGCTACTTTGCCCTTTATCCCCCACCGGGGAGCAACCCGGGGGACGCAGTCATACACGATTGGCCCCCGGGCCTCCTAGATGCCTTCCCGCCAATTCCCCTAATTCCCAAGTTCATACAGAAAGCCAAAAGTCTGGGAAGGACTGTGATTTTGATAGCCCTGTCTTGGCCTCGTCAGATTTGGTTCCCCTTCCTAAGAAGTATCGAGTGGAAGAACCATGGACTCTGGACCCAGTGCCAGACCTTCTGACTCATTCATTGGGAGTTCTTTATCCCTCCCTCATCTCCCTGAAATTGACAGCTTGGCTGCTCCAATTCTCATATTAGCCAGGTCTCAAGATTTGTCTCCTGCGGTCCAACATATTATAGTTTCCTCTCATAAATTGTTGACCAGGAAGCTATATAACAGCAAATGGAAACGATTTGTTCACTGGGCTTCTAACCACGACATTGACCCTTATGTTGCCCCTATTAATACCATTTTAGAGTTCTTGTCTTCCTTGTTCTATGAGGGCGCAGCTGCTGCCACCATAAGAGTTCAATTGGCTGAAATTTCCAACTTTCATGTAGGGTTTAACGGGTCTAACATCATGTCCCACAGACTATGTAAATGCTTTTTGAAAGGGACCCACCATCTCAGACCTCCTATCAGAGAACCTATCTCTCCCTGGAAATTGAATCTTGTTTTATCCCAATTGATGCTTGCCCCCTTCGAACCTGCATCATCCTGCGACTTGAAGTTTCTCTCCTGGAAAACTATATTTCTGGTAGCCATTACATCTGCGTGTAGGATCTCCGAACTTCAAGCTTTATCTTCCAAGCCCTCATATTTGATCTTCCACCCTGACAGGGTGTCCCTTAGAACAAATCCTACCTTTCTTCCTAAGGTCTGTTCAGAAACTAACTTAAATCAGTCCATTGAGCTCCCAACCTTTTTTAGACACCATAACAACAGACTGGAATATATGTTACACAAGCTTGATGTTCACAGACAATTGAGATTCTACTTGGACAGAAAGAAAGACTTCAGACAATCGGATCAACTCTTTGTCTCTTACGCAGAGAACAAGAAAGGTTTTGCGGTGTCAAAAATCACATTATCTAAGTGGCTTTCTGACTGCATTAAATTCATTTACTCCTCCACTAACCAACCATTACCGAATAATGTCAAAGCCCATTCTACCTGGGCTGTTTCTACGTCATTAGCTCATGCAGCTTGTTTACCCTTGGATACCATTTGTGCAGCTGCCACGTGGTCAAAACCTCACACGTTTATCACTCATTACAAAGTGGACAAGGCCTCCAGGGACAGGGCTTCCTTTGGTTCCACTGTGCTCAGGAATGTTCTCCCTTGAGCCACCCAGGGTTAGGGTGCTTGGGACTCTACCCACGTGTAAGAACAAAACGGCAAGATAGAACAACTTCACATAAAGAAGTTATGTCCTTACCATAACGTTCCATGTGAGTTGTTCATCTCGCCTTTTTGTTCGTACATTCCCTCCCACCTTCCCCCTCCTGTTGAGAAAGATGGTTGCCTTGGTGGATTGGTCGGTCTTGTCAGCCAGTCTTCTTAGGACAGACTGTTTTTTTCTCCTTTCTGCATCTATAGATACCTAGATAGGTAGGTACTGTAGTTTTTCTTACTTTTAGGCTGTCTTCGGGTGCAGCGTACTAGATCTGGGGGTTTGCAGTAGAGCATCATGGGATATACACTAGGTCTCGAGCTTCTCTGAGAGTTTGAGCTTGAAAAGCAGCCGACTCAGAGCCGAGGGATCGGCTTCGAACCCACGTGTAAGAACAAAAAGGCGAGATGAACTCACAGGGAACATTATGGTAAGGACGTAACTTCTTTGTTTCATATGCTCAAATATCAGCAACATGTCATGGGATTGCTTAAACAGAAAATGTTGTTAAACTTTGAATGTGCAGAAAACAAGGAAATGCAGGATTTATTGCATGCAGCTGAACAAGTTGGAAAGCATACTTTGCAATGTGGGTTTGATTCTTTGGAGGCCTCCTGCAGGGCCGCAGTTACGGGTTCTGTAATTAGGAGGTTGCTTGGTTAAAGGAACAAAATCTGCCTGATCATGTTAAAGTTAAATTACTAGATGCACCTTTACAGCATGATATGTTGTTTGGTGTTAAGGCAGAAGAGGTGTTAAAGAAAATGGAGAACAAAGCTAAATCTATGCAAACTGTTAAAGATTTTTTACAAGTACAGCCACCTAGGTTTAGTAGACACTGGCCTACAAAAAATTTGTCCTTTCCTGTGTCAGACAGACCTCAAAGGGGCAGATCCAGATGCCCTAGGGGCAGATCCCAGGCACAAGGTTCATATAGGTCAAAGCAATGGGGTGCTTCTATCTCCAAAGTTGGAGAAGACAAATCACAAACATACAGGAAATAGTCCCAATGACTTCCCCCTGCCTGCACCAAGCACTTATCTACTGGCAGCACCCTTAGGGGGAAAATTAGCACTTTTTTCTCAAAATTGGCACATTATAACCCAGGACAAGTGGGTTACAAATATAGTGTCAAAAGGCTACAAGTTCCACTTCCATACTCTGCCAAAGGCAAGCGGCTGGCCAGATGTGCCAAAAAAATCAATGGGCAGAGGCACAAAAACAATTCTCATCCCTCGTGGACATGGGGGCCATTCAACAAGTACCAGAGCAAGAGCAGGGACAAGGATTTTACTCAAGACTGTTCTTGGTACTCAGAAAGGACAAGGCCTGGAGGCCGATACTAGACCTATCTATTCTGAACACATTCCTGGATATTCCAAAATTCAGACTGTTGACTTTACAGCAGCTACTGCCCATGCTGGGCAAGAATGCTTGGCTTGTGACTTTAGACCTAAAAGAGGCATACCTGCATGCCCCAGTCAGACAATTATGTAGAAGATACCTCAGATTCAAGGCTGGTTCAATGCATTACCAATTCTCTGCACTGCCCTTTGGCATATCTACTGCGCCCAGGGTCTTTATAAAGTGCCTGGCACCAGTAATTGCATTCTGCAGACAAAGATGAATACAAATATATCCTTACTTGGACGACTGTCTCATTCAAGCAGAGAACAAGGACATTCTTCTTCAACATCTGGCATTTGTGAAAAGACTTCTAACATGCCTAGGGTACACAGTCAACAAAAAGAAGCCAGGCAGACACTAACAACGGATGCATCAGATTATGCCTGGGGGGCCCACATGGCAGGAAGAGGCATTCAGGGAACATGGTCCTCAAACCAAATGCATCTACATATCAATCAAAAAGAGATGCTAGCTGTTCAAAATGCCCTGACAGCCTTCACGGACCTACTTCATCCAGGACAACTACTGATAAAGATAGACAACACCACGGTTATGTGGTATATAAACAAGCAGGGGGGCACACATTAGTATCCCCTTTGCAGACTAGCCATGACTTTGTGGGACACAGCTTTGACTTACCAAATGCATCTGCAGGCACAATTCCTGCCAGGAAAGGAAGATACTCTGGCAGACGAACTAAGCAGAAACCTCATGGATCCTCACGAGTGGAAGCTGGATCCGCAAGTCTTCAGCATGATAACAAGGAAATGGGGATGCCCGAACATAGATCTTTTTGCCTCCCCTCACAATTGCCATCTAAAAAGATTCTGCACAAGGACTTATCACGCACAAGCATTGAAAGTGGACACCTTATCTTTCATCTGGGAAAACCTATCAGTATATGCCTTTCCCCCACTGCTTCTCCTCCCCAAGGTACTCCTAAAGGTCAGACAGGAGAGGCCAAAGATGATACTGATTGCCCCAGACTGGCCACGCCAGTACTGGTATCCAATCCTAAGGAACTTTTCATTATACCTGGCTTTGACTTTACCTCAGATACCTCGTCTACTGACCCAGCGAAACAATCAGATCCTGTACAGCCAACTCAGGACATTAAACTTGGCAGCATGGCAGATAATGTAGTCACATGAACAACACACCTCAGTAAAGCTGTGATGGATGTCATTCTGGAAGCCAGAAGGCCTAGTACTAGAAAGTCTTATGCTGGAAAATGGAAGAGATTCTGTGCTTGGAACCAGGCACAAGGAACTGATACAACTGTCCCAAACATTCCTCAGATTTTGCAATACTTAACTGAGATGCTGGACAAAGGCCTATTGTTTTCATCAATTAAAATTCATGCCTCTGCCATTTCAGCTCATTACAGTACAGAGCCACCACTTTTTTCTCATCCTTTATTAAAGCAGTACCTCAGAGAGGCCAAACAGTTAAGGCCTCCACGGAGATTATTAATACCTGCATGGGACCTCAACTATGTCTTGGAAAAGCTCACCCTGCCTCCTTTTGAGCCAGCTGCTACTGCTGATATAAAGTTTTTATCTTGGAAAATAGCTGTGCTCCTAGCAATTACTTCAGCAAGATGAGTTTCAGAGTTACAGGCACTCATGGCTGTGGAGCCTTTTATCATTTTTCAGCCAGACAGGGTCTCCCTGAGGGCAAATCCAACATTTATGCCTAAAGTGGTGTCCAGTGTGGCTCTAAACCAAACTATTCATCTGCCAACTTTTTACCCAAAACCGCAGAACAAGGGGGAGAGAATTCTGCATTCTTTGGACATACACAGACAGCTTAGATTCTGCTTGGACAGAACCAAAGTTTTCAGAAAGACAGAGCAATTACTAGTGGCATATGCTGCAGGATCACAAGGAAAGGCTATCTCAAAGCAGACTATTTCTAAGTGGTTAGGCCACTGCATTCGTTTCTGCTACTTACACCATGGCAAGCCAGTGTCTAAGGGCATTAGGCCACATTCCACCAGAGCTGCAGCCACTTCAGCAGCTTTTCTCAGGGGAGTACCAACCAGGGACATTTTAGAGGCGGCTACTTGGAGTTCAGTGCACACCTTTACAAAGCATTATCATCTGCCACTCTACTCTAAATCCAGGGCAGGCTTTGCCACTGCAGTTCTGCAGGGCCTCATAGCTGCTCCTACTGCTGTCTAGCTCCAGCCTCCCAACCATAGCTTTGGGACTCTAGCCAAATGTAATGACTGCAACAGTGAAACACGAAGAACATAGTACATTTGTGTACACTTACCATAAATGTAGATGTTCGAGAGTATTCAGTGTTGCAGTCCAGGTTACCCACCCGCCTTCCCCCTTTTTTCTTTGGATCTTATCTTTCCTTCTCTGATTAATACAACCTATGTGGTATATTTGCTTATAGATGAAGGTAAAATTTATATTGGTGCATTTCAAAATATGTATACATACATTTAAAATGTGGCTACCCTTTTTGGGGGCACCTTACATCTGGGGCAAGAAAAACTGAAGAAAATGGCGTCGGCTGCTTCTTTTATACCACTGACGACCTGACGTCAGGGAAGGGGTGACAGCAGCCGACGCAAGACTCAAGACTTTGGAATTCAGGCCGACTGAGGGCAACCTGTCAACAGGATTGCCCAAATGTAATGACTGCAACAGTGAATACACTCAAACATCTACATTTATGGTAAGTGTACACAACTGTACTTTTTCCTTGCGTGCTCTGTCCCCTAATTCTATTATTTTTTTAAACAACTCTTTCTGAGCAGCCTCATATTCAGCCAGCCTTTTCTTCATTTCAACCTCTGAATTTTGCAGCTTTATCACCTCATCTGAATGTCTGTTTAAAGCTTCTTCCATTTTTTCCAGCCTATTGTTGTTTGTGTTGATATACTCCATCAGTGTTTTGTTTATTTTAACTAGGTCTGTATGCAGTTTTCTTATGTCTTCCTGTAGGTTACTAGAAGTCATGTCTGGAGGTTGCATTGCTTTTTGCTGAACAGCTGCAGAACTTTTCTCAGTCAGTGTTTCTTCCTCACTTTTTGAAGCTGATTTTTTTCCAGGTGCTCCGTATTTCTTTTTTCCTGGCATCTAGGCAGTACACTTACTAGCCATTGACTGAAATTTACCCATAAACTCAAAAGTCTATTGGCCTTCTCTGTTGAGTTTCTGTTTTTACACTGGGAGAGCTAGAGGTAAGCTGTTAATCAATGTGCAGCCATCTTGGAAGTTGTGGATGCCACAGCTTTGATAAAATTCTGTCTCTTTTCATGCCTAGTAAACTGAACCAGAATGTCTGTGTCAGTTATACCATATATGTTACAAATGAAGGCACTTTGTAGGCTCTCTCACTGCCTATTGAACTGTTTGAGAAACAAGTCCATTGAATCATCTTAGTTTTAGTAAAATTGCAAGCAATCTAATCCTTCCTGTCTTTCTTAAATGTCATTGCACATTTCATCTCAGTGCCATATCTTCCACCAGAGTTACTAATCATTGGCCACTTGGCTACACTGAATTATTTCATGCATCTGCTACTCTCTGCTGTGGTGGTAAGATGTAGTCAGACTGTTTTTCCAAGGATTCACTGGAATCCTCAACAGATGTCTCAGGCTGTTTCACATAATGGTTCAAAAAATTGAGGACATATTCATCTGTTGTTGTACAGCTTCCAGGGCACTCTCTGAATTCATTTTTTTGCAGCAACATAACTGATCAGTGGTTACTTTGCTAGTATGATGGTAGCTCTGCATCCATCAGGTGCCCCTCATTTTCTATATGGTCTTTAACATATAGCTTCTCTTCAGTTATTATCAGTTCTGATGACAGCACCCTGCACACAATCAGAAGCTCTTAACACTTTCGGCAAAATGATATCAGAAAACATTGAGAAAGCCCCAAACCAAAGACTTTAGTTTACTTTAATCCAACAGATTGGCTGATGGGAGTGAAAAATCTCATTAAACACCATGAAACTTTTTCCAGGCTTTGTAGTTTTGTTGATTAGTGGTAGATCCCATTCATTCATTTATTCTTTTATTCTCTGATACCTGTTTTGTCTGATTCTGGGTTGTGAATGAGCCAATGCCTGTTGCAGTACTCATCTAAAATGGAAATATCCTTTTGATGTATTTCAAAACTTGTTCGTTGTTTTCTTTTTTTCTTCAGAACAACAATATATATTCCAAACAAGAACTTTTTCATTCTGCTTATGCTACTTAGCTAAATATCGTTAGTTTATTATTTCCCAGAACAAACATTCTAATACCTTTATAATTTTTTTAAAAACTTTGTTGTAACATTTTCTGATGATGCAGTAAATAAGTAATTTATGCTATTATTGTTTTTATTAAGGCACGTGAATTACTTGATATAATAAATCCACAATTATTAATTCTTATAACAGCATAATCTCAGAATGTAACTCTTCTAAACAGCTTGAAATTCCTGTTTAGTGTAATTTTTTTAACATGTCACATGTTCTGCAAAGATTTGTATTTTTTTCTAGAAATTGACTTTTTTACAGCCAGGAATTAGTTCACCTATGAGTTTGATCATAAAATACAGTCTTAAGGCACGTTGCGTATCTTTTTGTTACTGACACCTCTCAGATTTATTTATTTGATTAATTAATTTATTCATTTTATATTTGATTGCTGTGAAAGTCCAATTGGGTAGAAGCCCATTTTTAGTGGAATCCTGAGGAAAAAAGCTTAAAATTATTATAGAAGATTTTAAGAACAATAATTTTACAATCTTCAAAAACATCTGCAGTTTAAATAATTGTAACAAATTAGTCATAATATAAAAACATTGGTTAAGAATCGATACAAGGTATATGACATTAATTTAATATTTATTGAAATTTTAGTAGTTTGTAGAGAAATTAAAGGTACGTTAGTCTAATACAGATAGGAATTGCAATATGAAGTGAGGAAGAAACAGGCTTATGGTATATTTAGAGAGAAGGTCAGGGAAGAGAATTAGACAGCAGTAAGGAAGTAAGTGAAGAAGGGAGTGTAAGAACGTATAAGGAATGAAAAGGTACTTGTTCACATATAGGGATATAGTTTATCCTGGTTTTGAGGAAGAACAAAGCTAGATTTTTGCTAGGAAGTTTTTTAGAGTGGTTTTAAAAGGTGGGAGGGAGGGTATCGACTTGACTGATACAGGTAAGGAGTTCCAGGCCCTAGGAACCTTGTATGAGTACAGACAATGCCTAGCAGGTTTGCTAGGTTTGTAGACAGTTTTTGGTCACTGGATTGCAATGACTGACTGGGAAGATATGTCAAATGTTTTTAATACTGAGCAGGCAGATGGATGCTGGAAATTGTATAGGTGGTAAGAAGCTGTGTATGTTAGTTGATGTGGCCATTCTAACCAATTTAGGCTTTTCATTGCTATACAGTGGTGGGTTCTGAAAGGGGTATGTGCTGCTAATTTAGCAACTTTGTTATAGCATTGTTCAAGTGAAGACTGGAACTTAGTAAGGTTGTTAGCACCATAAAGAAGAGGGGGAGGAGATAAGTAGTGGCAAGTGTAGTTTTAGTTGCATCGGTGAGAAAGTTTGTGCAGGTCGAATGTTAGATTATCATCAACTATCACTCCTAAACGTTTGCTATGGGAAGTGACTTCAATATTTGTATTAGCAAGAAAGAGGACTTTAAATGTAGTTTTTTTTTTGGGGGGGGGCAGTAGTTTGGTCTTTTTTGGTCCATGTTTTAATGGCTGTTAAAGTTCTCTGAGTTATTTTTTTTGGCTGTGTACCATATTGTCAGATGTGCAAATGAGAGTAGAATCATCTGCGTGTTGTATTAGGGTGGCTTGTGTGGAAGTATAGATGGTGTTGATGAAAATGTTAAAGAGGCGGGGACTAAGGATAGAGCCTTGTGGTACACTGGTGGTGACTGGGAGTTAAGGAGAGAGTGTGGAGTGCCATTTTACTGACAGATACCTATTAGACAGGTAGCTTTTGAACCACAGAAGGTGGGCTGAGATTGACCCAGTGAGGACATTTGAAGTAGAAGTTTGCCGTGACAAACTGTGTTGAAGGCTTTAGATGTTTCTGAATTTATGTTGTAACCATTTCTGGAAAATATGTGAGTACATTTACTAGACAGAATGTGCAGTACAAATTTTCCGTGATATTTCTGATAAAGGGTCGATTCATAAAACTTTACTCTGAACTGCTCTAAGTTTCTTTGTAAGAGTGGTTTGCAGATAGGTATTACAATGGAGTACCTTTTAGTAAATTTTATCAATTGTTCCCATAGTACCAGGCATACCTCTCAACTGTCTAGATTTTTGCCTCATATGTTTAGTCTGTTCCTCATAAAATTTGTGATTTTCTGGATTTTTGTGGCAAATCAGTGATGATTGAAAGCACAAAATAATGACAGGCATTTGAGTTTCCGGAGGTCATGACTTGTGAACATGTGTATGCATATAGGGGCGTGATCTGGGCTAAGTGTGTGTGTGACTGGATGTCTGAATGTGTGCATTCATGTTTGTCGGTACCTTTGCAACAGTGTTGTTTCGGTTTGAATGGGAAAACAGTACAGTTGTTCAAACTATGTTAAGTATTCAATTTAGAGGTATTCAAATGAGTGACTAATGACCGTTAGCTCAGTGCAATTCTTTCATGTCTCTGAATCACTTTTTATTGTCATACCACTACTAGAGCTCACTAACATAACACTAAGAGAGCTATGCTGATAATTTCTTTGAAAACCTTTCTTGGAGTAAACATTTCTAAAGTGCACAGTAAGGATAGTCAAATGTATCCTTGCAAGCTTCAGCAACATATTAACATGAAGTTTTCCCCTTCATATATTTTTTCCATTTTTTAGAATAGTTCTGGTTTTGGTATATGCATCCATCATCATCTCCAGTGTATCATTTTCCAAGATGTCTAGACTCAGTGGTCCACTTCTTACTGCTTGTAATAAATTTTGTTTTCAGAAACATCTGGTAATCAAGTACAAAGTGTGTCAATCTTAAACTGAAAAAATATTAATTCCAGTTTAATGATACTTTCTTAAATAAGGTCTACATTAGCTACAAAACATCTGTTTTAATGAGTTCAGACAAATTGCAGAACTTTTTTTTTTCTGTTTTCATGCTAATTATGCTATTTAAGATGCTGCAGTACAATTAAGCAGTAAGCCATTCTAAGGTGTGTGCAATGCTGGATGACCTTCCTTAATTCCATGTAGCAGTATTCCAGACTGTTAGGTTATCTTAATAAAGAACTGCGATGTTGGTTCTGGAGTACCAAAGCCAAAAACTTCCATCAAGCCGTATGTCCAACATATGACTGAAGCCCATGGGTGTATGTGTACATAGGGTCTATATTAATTCATCGAAGGTTCACTTCAGTGAACCTTTCTTCATCAAACCCTAAACAGTGAACGTTCATTTCAGTGAATGTTCTCATTGAAAAAAAATTTAAACGAGGAAACTAAGCCCTTGGCCAAAAAACAAAGGAACATACCACAGTATGTAAATCCCACACCCATTCCAAAGTATATTTACCAACTCCGAGATTGCACTACAGTGGGGAAGAGGGCAAATTTCGCCACTGGCCAACTGCTTCCTTTCCCTACGTAAATGTTTTGTGGATATGAACATTCGATGGTTGGGGTTCGATGAAGACAGGTTTGCTGAAGTGAACCTTCTATGAATTATTATAGACTTGGTTACATAAGTGGACGTATAAGCATAAAACCTCAGACTGTCTTGCCACCAGTCCGAACATAGATCTCGCACCCATTGCTGTGTTCTGTGCATGGTCATTGGTATCTTTGGCCTTCACTTGTTCAGATAAGATCCCATCTTGGGAAAATTTCTTGTTTTGTCATAAAATCTTTGGTGTTTGCAATTCTTTTAGATGTCACCTAGGAGGGGAGAGTGTGATTGTGGTTGGCAGGTTCCCTGTAAAGATCTTCACATCCAGTGCCTTTTAGGTTTATGAGCAAAGAATGATTATAAAAATTGCAATATTTGTAAGTCTTTCTTACCAAAAACCCTATGTTTGCACATTTATTCTCTTATTTGGAGACTGAAAGCCTTGAACTCATCTTTCAACCCTGAACATCCCACTTACTCCAAAAAAGAAATTCAAGAGGCATATGCATGATGTTATTATTGCCCAGTTGGACTCAGATGTACCCACTGAGGTTTCAAGAAATGTGATGTGTCCGACGCTTTCTCAGAATTCTGCTGCTGTGACCTTGCTGGAGGCCACTGTGATATCTGATGCATGCACATCCTAAATGACTGATATTGATGACTCTGGTGAGACGGGGGAACCCTATGCTGATCATATCAGAAGGCCCTGAATGTATTTTTCAAATTTTAGTCAGAGAAGAAATATCAGGGTGAGTGACATACGTCATGAGTCAGAGCCAATATGGCTTGTTAATGTTGTTTTCACTCCAAAGAAGAAAAATCAGAAAACAAAAAATGTTGCTTCTTCACTAACATCCGTGGAAAAGGAGTGGATGGATTTCTCCCAAGGCCTCTTTAAGACTGTCTTGGTGCTTAAGCCTCCTTCTTACCTTCATGCCCCCCCATAACATAAGAGACATCTGGAGTCATCCTCAGAAGATGAGGATGCAGAATTGGATTTTGCTGAGCATTCTCTGGTCTACTTTTCTGAGATTCACTCCCCAGGACAAGTGGCCTCTGTTGATGACTTTTGGAAAAACCATTTCTAACATGATGAAACATTTTTAATGGAAGTCCAGAGAAATTTCAGATGTACAAAAAAGTTATTCTAGCTGATGAGATGGACACCTCTGAATCTGCTCCTTTACCCATCTATACTGGAGGCTTTTCTGAAAGCCATTATCTCTACCTCCAATGCTTCTGATTCTCAGTCACCAGCACCAAAAGGCCTGATAGATTTTACAAAGTGATGGAAGATCTAAGGTTTCTGTACAAGATTTCTATGGCAGACCCTTCTGTTTTCTGTATATCTATGGATAAGCCCTCAAAACTCCTACCTGCTGCTAATGCCCCTTCTGGTAAAGGTAGTAGGACAATTGACTGATTTGAAAAAAAGGTATATACCTCTTCCACTTTAGGCTTCAGAGCTCTGAACTGTCAGACTCAAATTACTAAATATTTGCTGTAATTTTGGGGTAGTTTAAGTAAAACTATGCCCTTGATAGAGGGGGCCAAACACTAAACAACAAGCTGTGTCTATGGTAGCTCAGGCTTCTCAGGTGGCCAAACACACTATGAAGATTAGCTATAATGCAGTGAAGTGTTCCTTCAGACCAGCTGCTACTGGTTCTTTCATCAGAAGGTACACATGCCTTCACTCTCAGTCCTTGTCTGAGGACATCATAGACACACTTCTGGATTCTCTTTTGCACAGAAATATTTTGTTTGGCCCTGACTCAGCTAACTTGTTTAAAGCCTTTACAAGAGCAATGGAAAATAATGAAGGACTGCAGACAAATTTTCCTTATTTCTCTACTGAGATATCAAAGAAATTAGCCAGCAAAACTCACTTGCTTCTCGTGCAGAAAATCTTGACCCCCACACAGGGACAAGGAAAGGTCCAGAAAGACTTTTTAAGGTTAACTAGTCAGGGCCCCTGAACCTGGGATCCCTGTCTACACAGACAAATGATCTTGACTACTTTCTTCCGTGCTCTGTCCCCCTTAGTCCATCCCTGCCCCCCTCAAAAAGACTCACCTTATCTTTAACATATTGGCATCTCATCACCACAGGCAAATGGGTCCTCTCCGTTATTCTGTAGGGTTACAGAATGGCTTGGAAGTAATCCCTCCATTCAAGGGCATCCTTCCTTCACCACTCAGTCAGGTAGCACCTCTCTACCTTCCATCATTCAAACCTTACTTATCTAAGGCACAATAGTACCTGTTCTACATCAGCAGTGGGAAGAGGGTTTTACTCCAGGCTTTTTCTTGTGACAGAAAAAGAAGGAGAATGGAAGATTGTTCTGGATTTGTCTGTCCTCAACACCTTCCTCGAGGTTTCCTTATTAAAGATGTTACCCCTCACTCTTCTTCTGGCTTTTCTGCTTTCTCTGGATCTGAAAAGGATGTCTACCTCCACATTCCAATCCACCTTCCTTCAGTAGAGTTATGAGATTTTCAGCCTAATTGTTATACTTTCGTTTCTCTGTTGTGCCCTTTGGACTTTTTACAGCCTCCCAGAGTGTTCACAAAGTGTCTTGCACCTTTCATAGCCTTTTGCATAAACCAGGGGATTCACATATTCCCATAGCTAGATGACTTGCTAGTACAGTAACCTTCTAAGCAGATCATTTTATGTCATCTCAACTTCAATATTTCCCTCCCCAGAGTCTTAGGTTTGTGATCAACTTCAAAAGGTCCACAGTGAACCCAGACCAAGGCCTGTTTTTTTAATGGCTGCAGACTGAACACCAAACTTAACCACGCCTTCCTACTTCTAGACACGGTACAGAGGTTGTTTGACTACTTCCAGTTTTTTTAACCCTTTAATCTTGCACTATGATTCATTGCCACAACAATTTCCATGGTTACCTTTGACAGCCTCTTAATGAGAAAGATTCAGTGGTACCTAAAGTCACTGTTGTCTAAACACACTCATCTTTTGAACACTCAGATCTCACTTCTTCTCTGCTAGAAGAAAGCGATTCTGTGGTGGATAACACAGGTGAACTTCAACCCAGATGTGCCATTCAAAGTGCAGAGTCCTCAGCAGGACCTACACATAGATGTTTCAGACGTTGCATGGGGTACATGAACAGGATCCCTGAGGGTTCAGACCTAATGGCCACCAAATCAGGTGACAAAGCACATTAACCTGAAGGAGATGTGGGCTATTATTCAGGCTTTGCCGATCTTCTGCCATGCTGGGGACCCACTCAGAATTTTCACAGACAACACTGCAGTCATGTAGTACTTGGGGAAAAAAATCTTATCAACTATGCAGTCTGGTTCTACTGGCAATGGAAACAGGCCATAAAAGCATACCTGTTCCTCAAGGCAATTACATTACATCACAGGACAACTTCCTGGCAGATTTTCTAAGCTGATCAAGAGAAGACCATCACAGATGGATGCTGAAAAGAGAGGTCTTTCTGGACACTGTCCCCAAATGAGGTGCTCCTCCGATATGCCGGTTTGCCTCCATCCACAACAAACAGCTAATTCGCTTTTGCTCCACTACTTCTTGCCCTCAGGTATGGAGGACAGATACTCTGTCTTTCCCTTGGAAAGGCAGGCTGCTTTAAGCCTTATAAGAATTAAAATCCAGATCTATTTATGTCCTATCATACTACAACTGTTTTGTTTTACTAAGAAAAAAAAAAAAGAGAGAGAGACTAATGTATAGGTTGCCACTGTCATGATTCTTCCTCTTACCTGATGTTTTAATTATTATGGACTTCCTTACTTGTATTTTAACTCGATAAATATTACTTTGTGTTTTACCTGTATGTATTTTTGTAACTCTTTAAGTATTACTTTGTACCTTCTCTGTATGTCACTTTACAATTTATGTATCTGTAAGTATTTGGAGCATTTCTCCCTGGGTCTCTGCTGAAAATGGGCTACTGGCCGAGACGGACCACTGCCCGGTAATCAAATGTAAATAATTAAATAAATACGGTTCATATGAGAGCGTAGTTGGCTAGCTGTTCTTGCAGGCCATTTAAGCCTAGCCAGTTTTCCTTCAGAGGTGAGAATCAAATGCTGTATCTTCTGTTTGTGAGGTAAACACCTTAACCATTATGCCAGCCTTCTTCTGTCCTCTTCCACTACTATAAAGATCTAGAAAGACATCACATATATCTTTCTGGTGGTATATTGGTGATTACATGTATAGATCTGCAATCATGGGAATCAACACATATTTACTGACCACAGAAGATCCAAATGTAGTGAGAGTTTTGAAATATGAGGAGAATAAATCTAAGATGACTTCTCTGCTTAGCCTAGCAGAAGCATATCGGCGTCAAGCAGGAATGGAAATCAAACCAGAAGTAGATAAAAAACAGGCAGCAACTGAATGTGCCAAAAACAAACGAAAGAATATAAGGTGAAGGACCAGATGAGAAGGCAAGAAATATGGAAAAAGCATAAATATAGTTGCAAGTATAGAAAACTTCTGGAAGAACCTCATATTGATCAGAAACAAATGCAGGAATGGTTAAGGAGAGGCAAATTCAGACTAAGAAATGAAAGGTTAATATTGGCAGCCCAAGACAGTGGGCTATGTACATGCTGGTTTACAGAGTCCATTGATCATGTGGGAGAAACAGACAAATGTAGGTTTTGTAAAATTGAATTGGAAACAGTCACACACCTTGTTGCTGGTTGCGACACACTAGTGACAGAAGGACTGTATACTGAAAGGCATTATAATGTGGTGAGACTGTTGCACTGGGGATTGTGCAAACTTTGTGGTATCAAAGTGGCTGAAAAACACTGGAAACATGAGGCACAAAGCATCATAGAAAATGATGACGTTTGTATCACATGGGATCACCCATTACTAACAGTTCAAAATATGGATGCAAGAAAGCAGATATATTAGTGCAAAAAAGAAGACAAAAGTAGCATTGATCATTGAAATTACTACACCCAGTAACTACATTGTCTTGCGTACAGAGAGATGCAAAGTCATAAAATATCAGGATCTGCAGGCAGAAACAAGAGCAGTGTGGAAGAAGGATACTTAGACAGTTCCAATAGTAATAGGAGCAATGGGTCTTATAAAAAAGATTCTACAATTTTATTTAGGTATGTTACCAATCCATGTAACCCCATATGAATTGCAGAAGGAGTCATTACTGGGCACTTTGAGGGGCTGCGATGAGTACTTTTGGCTGACATCAAAGATTGAAGCAATACTAATTTCATGAACATTAATTGTACTTTGACTTATGAATAGGGTCCATTCCTTTCATAGTATTAGAAACCCAAAAGATTTGGAGAAATAAAAAATTAACTATATTTATGCAAAGGAGAAAGCAAAACTCATCAGTACAAAAAAGCAGTACCAAAGATATTTGAAGAGAAATACAGGTAAAGGCATCCAAATATGGAAAATGTCACACTACAAAAATAAGAAAACAAAGGGGGAGAGTAGAACAGAGGATTAGTAATGGAGAAGTTAAATAGAAACTGAAATTATGGATTATCTGCAAAGTGAAAGATTTAGTGTAGAAAATCCAACTCTGGTAAAGTTACAACATGATGGGACAATGAGTCTCCAAACTAAAGAGAAACAGGTGGAAGAGGAAGCATTTGATCACTTGCAACATGTAGATACTCTGGAGCCTTTGGTAAGAAACCAGTACAAAAGTTCAGTTGGAGTTGCACAACAAGGGAAGGAGCAGGAAAACAGTGGCAACTCTGATGGTAGTTAATGTTGCGCAGTGATAGGCCAGTGAGTTCCCATATGCAAGAGCAGTGGATGACACAGGATGTAGCTGAAGAGAATATGTCACAGGAAGATGTTCTGGAACTTTCTGTTGAATACCCGCAGGAAACGATGAGCAAAGAATATGCCTTCAGTTTAGAAGACAATAATCTAAGGGAAGTTACTTGATTTAATAGCAATGGAGAGACATATTAAGACTGATGAAAGAAATAGATTACAGAAAGTCAGTAAGTCCCAAAATGTTAGAAGTTTGATAAAACAAATGAAAACAGTAATCATGACTATTAACAGAAATTTGTGTGGCATAACAAGAGTAAATAGGACATATTACTGTGCAGCTAAATTAATAACAGATACAGTCTTACACAAAAACACAAGGCAGCAAGGAAAAGGAAGCAAAGAAATCAAATACCATCGTGGAAGTATCAAATAGAGAAAACTATAAAACAATTAAGACAAGAAGTGTCACTGTTGGAAGAGTTTAGAAGAGGGGAAAAGATCAACAGAAATACTTGGAAAGATAAAAGCAAGGTGCAGTATCAGAACAGCTCAGGATCTGTCATACATTATTGCAAATAATAAACTAAGGATAGCAGCACAAGCAGAAAAAACTTAGAAGATATGCAGATAAATGTAATGGAAAAGTACAAAGTAAGCAATTCATTGATGGCCCAAAAACATTTTTATAAATAATTGGGAAAGGAAGCAAAGGAATATAAACACCACCAAAAAAGAAGAAATAGGCACATTTTGAAGAAATATCCATGAAGAACCCTGTAGAACATGTCAAAGATGCTGAATGGCTAGAACATGTAAAAGAAATAGTAGGGAGGTTCAAATGTACAGGGTATGAAATGGAATGGAGTAATGGCCAGAGAAATTGAAACTAAATTAAGAAAAGCTTGTGACTGGAAAACACCAGGTCAAAATTTGTACTGAACTTGTAGCTAAAACTATTAACATCTTTGCATGACAATTTAGCACTGTGTAAGAACTACTATGCACAACCAAACAGACATCAACCTGGTTAACAACTGGAAAAATGATAGCTTGCAGGTTCACTCTTAAGGAGGACTGTCCTAAAAACTATAGACCAATAACTTGCCTTCCATCAATGTATAAACTATACACTGGAATTGATGCTGACAGAGTTTATAGTCATTTATAAAATAAAACTCACAATCACAGCAATCGAACAAAAGGGTAACAGAAGAAAGTCATATGGAACAAGGGATCATTTCTTGTTAAACTCATAATGGAGAATTGTAAAAAGGAGAAGAATCCAATTATGGCATGGATAGATTACAAAAAAGCATTTAACAGCATCCCATATTCTTTAAAAAGAAAATTCTAGCCAAGCTAGAATTTCCACTGTGTGATTCCTCTGACCTATTGTATTAGAGACACATGGGATATATGCAAATGACCCTTAGGACCATCATGTGTTTCAGCTACATGGCAACTCTGAATGGCAATGACTTTTTTCTTATTAAGTTGTTTAATGTGCAAATTCAGGCCAATAAAGCCAAACAGTCCACTTGTGCTGTGCTAATGAGGCCATAACAAGGCCAAAACATGCATGTCCACAGCTAGTGGTGTTTGACTTTATTGGTCTGAATTTCTCCATTAAATGACTTAAAAAGAAAAAAGTCATAGGCATTCAGAATCGCCCTGTAGATGAAACACCTGCTGTTTCTAAGGGTCATTTGCATGTATCCCATGTGCCTCTAATACAAGAGATTTGAGGAATCACACAGTGGAAATTCTAGCTTGGCTGGAATTTTCTTTTTAGTTTTTTACTGATTGTTTTTTCTGTGTGACCTCTTTACTCATTGTTTTAGCATACCACATTCATGGATAAAGGTATGCTTACAGATGTATGAGATACACTCTGCATTGATCAGTTACATTGCAGTGACCATGGAACACTAGCAAACCACTTTGCAGTTAAGCCATGGCAAAGTACAAATTATTATCCTAGGGATAAAAATTCAAAGGGGATATTCCAAGTTGGCTCTATCAGTGCCTCTGTTTTGTCTTGCCCTTAACCCATTAAGCTGTCTACTTAACAGATTTAGATCATTGTTATAGTTTGGCATCCAGAAAACAACAAAGTGTAAAAACTTCTCATTTTATTTTTTTGGATGATTTAAAACTGTATAGTTCATCAGAGGTGGAGCTGAAAGTATAACTGCAAGTGGTCAAAACTTTCTTAGTTGATATAAGAATGTCATTTGGTCTTGTTAAGTATGCCAAAGCAACATTTAAAGCAAGAATGCAACAGCAACAAGAAAATATCAGTCTGGGGCAGGAATGTGATATAAAGGAACTTGAGCAGAATGGGCTGTATAAATGTTTGGGAATTGTTGAAGGATCAGCAGTAAAGCCTGAGCAAATATGAATAAAATTCAGAAAGGAATATTTTAGAAGACTAAAATTAATACAGAAAACAGCCCTTACATATAAGAACAATGTCCAGGCTGTAAACCAATTTGATCTTCCTACTGTAACTTACAGTTTTGGGGTGATTGACAGGTCCCATAAGGTATTGGATCAGTCGGACCGGAAAACAAGAAAAATGCTGCACGCTTATCAAATGATATGTAAAAATCTTATATGCTCCTCATTTTGAAGGCAGTTTGGGCCTCTTTGAAATTGATTATGTATAGATATGCAGTCATAGGACTGGATCCATAGTTTCATAGTTTCATAGTAGTGTACTAGGCTATCTGCCCGGGGGCATTTACAAGCCTAGCCAACAGTGATGTGGCTTTACGCCACCCCATACTATGTAGTTGCGCCTCTCTAGTAGTGACACATGTGGAACCCCATTATTTAGTAAACTATACCTCTGTCTAGTAGTGACACTGAGGTCACTCCCAGGGTAAACTTGCGATCTCCCATCCACGCATCGAGATTTTTCTTGAACAGTGCCAATGAAGGGCTCTGTCTCACGTGAACTGGGATTTTGTTCCAGAGTATGGGTAACCTCTGTGTTATGAATCTATCCCTCCAGCATGTCCTATTCATATTTGTGCAGAGGTTGAAATCTTTAGCTGGTGTTTCTTTAATCTAGCTGGATAAGGCACATGTTTTAGACCTATGATCCTCTTGGTGAGGTACTTCTGGGGTCTTTCCAGTTGCTGCATGTGCCGGGTGAGATACATCCCAAATGGAGCATTATATTCGATCATGGGCCTGATGAGGGAGGAATACAGAGGTACAATGACCTCCTTTGATCTGGATGAGAATCCCTTCATGATGAGATGGGCTAGGTAGAAAGTCTTTCTGACCACTTTGGCAACATGGTTGTCAAAGGAGAGGTCACTATCGACTTGAGTCCCCAGGTCTCTGATTACATCTTCTGTATTCAGTGGGTTATTGTCTACGTGATAGTTTGTGGGTACTTTGTTTTTCCCAAAGGGATGACTATACATTTTGGCGTTAAGTTTGAGGCCATGATTCCGCACCAGTTGTCCGTTTCAGTGAGACCTTTCTGTAGGATGTGTGTGTCAGCAGGTGAATCCACTATGGCCCAGTTTGCAGTCATCTGCAAACTTTGTCAGCCATAATCCTTCCATGTTTGCTTTCACATCTGAAAAATAAATGCCGAATAGGAGTGGACCCAAGACTGAGCCCTGTGGGACACCACTTGTGACGGGTTTTGAGTCTGACATGGCTCCAGCAATTTTAACCTTATGGGTTCTGTTTTTAGCCAATTTGCTACCCATCTTGTGACATATGGATTTACATTTAGGCTGCTGAGCTTGTCGATGATGCCAGAGTGTGGTATTGTGTCAAAGGCCTTAGCCAAGTCCAAATAGGCAGTGTGGACAGCCTTGCCCTCATCGATGGCACTAGTGACTGTCTCAAAGAAGTCAACCAGGTTTAAGAGGCAGGATCTGCCTTTTACAAAACCGAACTGTGTGGGATCAAGGGTCTGCAGATCACCAATGTCGCCATTTATGAGTTCCATGATGATCCTTTCCATAGCCTTACAGATCAGGCTGGTCAAACTTATGGGCGGTAGTTTCCTGGGTCAGTTGAATTTCCCCTTTATGGAGTGGGACCACTGTTGCTGTGCCAGTGTTCAGGTACATATCCTGTAGTGAGGCTAAGATTGAATAGAGTTCTTAGGGCGGGTTTAGTTCATCTTGGAGTTCACGTAACACGCAACCGGGATACCATCGGGTCCCATAGATGCTGTGTTTTTGCCTTGTTGAGTGCTGATTTCACCTGTGTGTCTGTGATGACAGGTAGGTTACATTCAGCAGGGATAGTTACTTCATCTTTAGGGGTGAGGGAGGGAGAAATTTGCACTGAACCTATCTGCCAGAATGTTGGCAATGTCAGTAGGGTCAGTGAATTTTTGTTATTGTGTACCAGCTCAGAGCATATCTGAGAATTTCCTCCCAAGGTTCTGACATAATTGAAGAAGGCTTTGTGATTGTCTTTGGTATCCTTGGCAATCTTTTTCTCAAAGTTTGCTTTAGATGTTTTTATGAGAGAGCGTAGTTTTTACTTGGGCTGATCAGGAAGCCTTTCCCTTGTGGGATTTGGCTCTGTCCTGCAGCAGCTTCCTTCTTTGTTGTACAGTTTGTTTATAGCCGGGTCCACCAAACCGGCGTTTTCCTTGGTGGAGAGGGTCTTGGTTTTAGTTGGGATTGCCTGATCCATGCATTCCTGGAGATGTCCATAGAAGGCTTTTGTGAAGGATTCAGCATTTTGGGATGTGGTTTCCATTGACCCAGTAGGCTTAAAGGATATCATTTCCGACTTAAGGAGCTCAAAGTCAGCTTTTGAGAAGTTTTTCACTGTAGTCTTTTGTTCTGGGGTGGGGTGGGATATGTACATCCAACGTGATCAGTTTATGATCAGATCTTACTAGTGAGGGGTTTATATCCAAAGCGGAGCATTTGGACCCCATGTTTGTGATAATCAGGTCAAGTATATTATCTCTCCTCGTAGGAGAGGTGACCAGTTGCTCCATAGCATTTGAGTTTATGAATTCCAGGAATCCTTGGGCCAGGGTGTTAGGGCTAGAATAGTGGGCCCAGTCTATGTTGGGGTAATTGAAGTCACCCAATATGATGGTGTTTGGTGTGACATTCATATCCTCCAGTGTTTTCAGGAATGCTTGATGGGATTCCTGGGATTGGGAGGGTGTTCTATAACATGCGACCAGTTGTATGGCAGTTTTACCTATGGTGAGTAAAACTTGTATGGTTTCTGATGCTTCATGAGCAGCCACCAATCGAGAGGTGTAGGTGTCTTTATGAAAATGGACACTCCCTCCTTTGTGGTTCGGCCTGGAACTTGAGGCGAAATGCATGATATGAGGTATAGCCTGGTAGTGCTGGAGTACTCTCAGGAGCCTTGAACCAGGTTTCAGTTACTGCACAGACATCGATGTTCTCCATACTGAGAAGTGCTTGAGTGCCTGCATCTTGAGATTTAGACTTCTGGCGTTGAGCAGCATTACCCTTAATTTTTTCCATTTTTGTTTTTATGGCGGTTGATTTGTCCTTTGAGCATTGCCTAAAAAGGCACTATGGGGTGGCAAGAGCCTTGGCCAGTATCCGGAAGCCCAGTGGTGACAGGTGCAAGCCATCCCTTAAGCAACGTGGCTTGTCCAGCATATCATCCCAGGCTGACAGACATTGGATCCCCCTAGAATGACACCAGTGATTAAGCCAATTGTTAAAACTGATCATTTTGTCTTTGTACTGAGGCATCATTCTTGGCGAAGGCAGGATGCTGCTCAGGGTCAGGGTCATACCAGTCTGGGCTACATAATCGGAAAGCTCCTCAATGTCTCTTTTCATGTAGTCCAGGGAGGTACGTCTCAGGTCATTCACACCCGCATGGACAATGACTGAATCATATTTGTACTTGCTTTGGAGTGACCTGAGTGCGTGTGTAATGTGGCGGATCCTAGCCCTCATCAGAGCAAACATAGTGAAAGTTTTAAAACATGAAGAGAGCAAGTCTAAGATGAGTTCCCTGCTTAGTTTAGTAGAAGCATATCAGTGTCAAGTGGGAATGGAAATCAAACCAGAAGTAGACAGAAATTAGGCAGCAACTGAATATGCCAAAAAAACAAAAGAAAGAATACAAAGAGAAGGATCAGATGAGAAGACAATAAATGTGGAAAAGGCATAAATATAGTTGCAAGTATAGAAAAGTCCTAGAACAACCTCATGTCGATTAGGATCTGACACAGGAATAGTTAAGGAGAGGTGAATTTTAACCGAAAGATGAAAGGTAAATTGTGGCAGCCCAGGATATTGGACTTTGTATCTAGTTTCATGCGAAAGAAAAGGACCCTATCCTAACTGGAGTCTTTACTATCCTCTCTTATCTGTGTGAGTTAGTTATTGCTGGTCTTGTATTCTCTTCCATCAAGGTACAACTATCAGCCATCTCAGCATGCTTACCTCTAGACTCCCCTCTTCTCTAGAGGGGAGAGGTAAAACAACTTTTTAAAGGTGTCCTCCATCTAAAATCACCTAGGAAGGCTATTCCGCCTTCTTGGGACCTCAACCTTTTCTTTTAGAAATTCCCACTTCTTCCATTTGAGCTGGCAGCTTCCACCTCTGTCAAATTCTGTACTTTTAAAACTATACTCCTAGTAGTCCTTGCTTCAGATGTTAGGGTCTTGCAACTCCAAGCCCTGATGGCAATTTTTCCCTTCCTTATTTTTCAAAATGACTGAATCTCATTGAGGGCCAACCTTTAATGTTAAGTTGTCTATCTCGCCTTCATTCTTGCTGGATGGGTTCGGAGCCGACCTCGGCTCCGACTCGGCCACTCTAAAGCTCGAGAGTTGGTTCCACCGGCTCGAGGCTCCCCTTATATCCCACAATGCTAGGCGATAGTTACCTCAGATCTCGTTTGCCGCTACAGCTTCGAGGTTGGTTATTCTACCGGTTCCTGGTGAGTTTTAGCTTTTTCTATAAAAAGTTACTCTTTTTACCCCTTTTTTAGTTTAATTATTCTTAAATTAGTATAGTTCATTGAACTCTATCCCCGAACCTAATTTTTTCCCTTTTTCTTGTTAAAAGAACTTTTAGTTCTTCCCTTGGGCCTTAGGCCTTCCCTTCCCTAGGGAGTGTTTGTGTAGTGTACTACTGTTTATTGTACTTTATTTTTAGTATTTTTACTAAAGTTTGTAATTTTGACAGGGTATAACTGGTGTGTTTGAGTGTGTGTTTGTGTTCACCAGTTAGGCTATGTCTAAAGAAGCAAAGGTCTCCGGATTCAAGAAGTGTGATGCGTGCTGTCAGAAAATGTCTCTGACAGACGCCACACTTCTTGTGTCTATTGTCTGGGGCCTTTGCACCTGCAGGACTCCTGTGCTGTCTGCCATGGCTTCAGCCCCAGGGTCCTGCAGGAAAGAAAAAACAAGCTTATATTGAGAGGCTTGTTGAAGCCTGAGGATTCCCTGTCTGTCTCAACAGGGAAGCCCTCCAAGGCATCGAGGTCTTCGGCTCCGCTTCTGAGCCGAGACCTCAGGTTGTTCAACCTTGCCTTTATCGGCTCCGGCTGGAGCCGATAAGACTCAGTCCACAGTTTCTGTGGCTTCCTCGCTCCGCCGGAGCCGAGGTTATCGAGGTACCCGTGTCGGCTCCGACAAGATCTTCGGAGCCGACAACCAGAAAGAGGTCTAGGTCACCTTCTCTTGGCTCCGTTCATTCGGCTCCAGGATCTCCCCTGCTGTCTGAACGGAGCCAAAGGTCTCATTCCTCTAGGTCATCGAGGCTGTCCGATCATGACCTTCAGAGGGTGGTGAGTCGACTACTCAAGTCTGAGGCACTAGCCCAGATGCTTCAGAGCCCGACTCATCAGTCGGTGCCTGGCCCGTCCATCAACTCTTTCCTCCTTCGACTCTCTTGAGTTCGGAGCCGGGTCGTGTCGGAACCGAGACTGTGGTCACCTCGGAGCCGAGACAATTGTCTTCGGCTCCGTCGTCGGCTCCGTTTTCTTCCATGGAGGAATCTCGGCCCCGGACTTCCCTCGTCGGCTCCGAGGGGTGAGTGGCATCGGACCCTTGTCCGACCCCTCTCCCTCTCGGTGCTTCGGCGCTGGTGAGTTCGGCTCCGACATCGGCCTCGGAGCCATCACTGTCGGTGCCGAGGGGGGTCCTTAGCTCCTCGGAGCGGGGACCTCTGGCTCTGCCTGACAGGGGTGCTTTCGAGGTCATGCGGAGTGTGTTAGAGCCTGGCTCTACTCCACAGTCGGCTCCGTCAGCCCCTCCCTCTATGCTGCCTCAGGGTAAGTCGACTCACTCCCTCATCCCGGACCGCAGAGAGCCAACTCCTCAGGTGCTCCCTTTGGGGATTTCATCCTCTTCCGAGGCCTCTCCTGATTTGGCAGAAGAGCCCCTCGGAAGAGGAAGTGCAAGAGGAAGCACATTGAGCCACCTGAGTCTATCACGACGGACACAGATCTGGATGATTCTGAGGGTTCCCCCCGTTCCCCTTCTGAAGATGTCTCATTTGCAGACATTCTGGAGATCCTTAAACAGAGGGGAAATTGGCCAGCCCTCAACCCTTCGGAGGACGAATCTGTGTATCTTGAGGCGTTTGGCTCTCGTCCTTCCACCTCCTGGGTGTCCCCTTCGACCCCCTCATGCAGGTGGTTGCTAAAGGCATGGACGGCTCCTGATTCAGTGGACCCCACTCCCAGGAGACCCTCCAAATTCATCACAGCCCCATCAGACAAGGATTTTTATCAAAAGGAGTCTCTGTGGATGCTATGGTGGTAGCTGCCGCCACAAAGAAGGAACTGGCTGATCCTTCAGTGCCTGTCCATCCACCTAACAAGGAATCTAGGTCCATGGATAGGTACGGGAAGCGGATGTTCTCCTCAGCGACATTTACTATGCGTTCGCTGAATTACCTGTGCCATTTCACTCGTCTTCAAAGGGACTTGATCAAAGAAGCGAGTGAAATGCTGAAGGACCCTACAGCTACGGGTTTCCAAGAGAAAATGAACACGCAGCTAGCTATCCTTAATTCTATTTCCAACTCCTCCATGCGCCTCCTCTCTTATGCGGCCGATGGAGCGAGCAGAGCCGCAGGAACAGGGGTAGCCTTACGTAGGCACGCCTGGATGTGGCTATGCAATTTTGCGGAACCTTTCAAGACGTCTTTCACGAACTCCCCTTTTGATGGATCATCTCTGTTTGGTCCACAAGTGAAAGAAACCCTGACTAGGTGCGAGACTGATGGCAAGACCCTTTCTGCCGTCGGAGTCCGGCATTCTACTTCTTCTAGGTCTTACCCCAATGGCCAGAAGCTGGGAAAGATGTGGGTCCGTAAACCATCTCAAGGGACTTCGCCTGACGACAGAGTCGGTTCCCGCCAGAGGCAGAGGGGGTAACAACAATGGTAGACGACGCCCTAGAGGCAGAGGGGGTCCGCAGAACCAGGGCAATCGAGAAACGTCCTCCGATAAGCCCTTTCAGCATCCCTGAGGTGTTGCCCGACTGCCCATCTTCGGAGGCAGTCGGGGAAGATTGTCACTGTACCCAGAAGCCTGGCTATCCTTGACACAAGACAAATGGGTACAGTCCATCATTTCGAAGGTTATTCTATTCCCTTTCTTCGCTTTTCCAAATCAGTCAAAAAATCCCTTCCAGATGTTCCACCGCTCAAAGGGATATAGCAGCTTTGGAAATTTCAAAACTGCTTACAAAAGAGCTATTCAGCCAGTGCCAGCAGACCAACTAGGATCCGGAATCTACTCAAGGTTCTTTTTAGTTCCAAAGAAAACAGGGACTGGAGACCAATTTTGGATCTCAGTATCTTGAACAGATCGGTCAAGAAAACAAGATTTCGGATGGTCACGCTGCAATCCATTCTTCCCCTATTGGGAAAAGGAAACTGGATGTGCTCTATAGACCTTCAGGACGCGTACTATCACATAAAATGAACAGACGCTCCAGAAGATTCCTCCGCTTCAGGCTGGGAACCAGTCATTTTCAATTCAGGGCCCTGCCCTTTGGTCTCACCACTGCCCCCCGGGTGTTTACCAAATGCATGGCAGTGGTAGCTTCTCACCTGAGACGACAAGGATTCCAGGTGTTTCCATATTTGGACGACTGGCTCCTCACAGCTCCCACCAAGCATCTCCTTCTGATGGCCAGAGATTACACTTTTCGCGTCTGTCAAAAACTGGGTATCTCAATAAATTGCGAAAAGTCTGTGTTGTCGCCATGTCGTACTATTACCTACATAGGCGCAAATTTAGATACTGTAAACATGTCTGCAACACTAACGAACCAAAGGATATCAGACATTCAAAAATTGGTATCACTACTCCTCAACAACAACAGAGCCAAAGCCAGGTTAGTTCTAAAGGTGTTGGGAATCATGGCAGCGGCCATACCTCTCCTTCCATTGGCCAGATACCACATGCGGATCCTTCAGTGGATGCTTTTTCTCAATGGTCATACCACGATCTACCAATGTCTCACACCATTATGATCACGCAAGCATGCAACAAGCATCTCATGTGGTGGATGTCTTCCCCCCAGCTCCTGTTGGGGAGACCATTTGTTCCACCTCCTCCGGTTGCTACTCTGACAACGGATGCCTCCTGATCGGGTGGGGGCATTATCAGGGCAGGACAGTCCAGGGCACATGGCAACCAAACGAATGCCACTTGCACATAAATGTTCTGGAGATGAGAGCAGTGCTTTTAGCGTTGCAAGCCCTTCAAGACTCTCTTCCCTTGGGTACGATTGCAATCCAGACAGACAATATGTCTGTAGTGTGGTACATCAACAAACAAGGCGGAACCAGATCATACCCCGTGTGACGAGAAGCACTCAGACTGTGGCAATGGGCGATTTCTTCTCAGCGTTTTCTGATAGCAACGCACATCCCGGAAGTCCAATCACATTGCGGACAAGTTGAGCAGAGCTATTCTCATGCCTCACGAGTGGTCTCTGAAAGACTCTGTAGTGAGAGAGATTTTTCTCAAGTGGGGTCAGCCTTGCTGCGATCTTTTGCTACTCCCCAAAACAGCAAGTGCAGAGAATACTTCACTCTATTCCCTTTACCAGGCCAACCCAGCAGGGACGCTAGTCCAAGTTTGGCCCGGGACTTCTGTATGCATTTCCTCCTTTCCCACTGATCTCTCAAGTAATACAGAAAGCTATCGCTCAGAAGGCCTCATTGATCCTCATTGCTCCTTACTGGCCTCGGCAAGTGTGGTTCCCCTTTCTGCATCGATTTCTTTTGAGCGACCGTGGAATCTGGACCTAGTTCCAGATCTTTTGATCCATCAGTCGGGTCAGTTTCATCGCTCCTCCCTCTCTGAACCTCACTGCTTGGTTCCTCCACTTCCAACCGTAGCCAGGCTTCCTCAATTATCTCACTCTGTTAGAGATATTTTGATAGCTTCCCATAAATCTTCCACTCGAAAGATTTATTTGAGTAAGTGGAAACGCTTTTCATATTGGGCACAAGGAAAGGACATAGATCCTTTCACCGCTTCCATCCAACTAGTCCTTGATTTTCTTGCTGAACTCTTCCATGCAGGTTCATCTCCATCTACTCTTAAGGTTCAATTGGCAGCTATTTCTAATTTCCATGTGGGTATTTCTGAATCTGCCCTAATGTCCCACAAACTCTGCAAAGCCTTTTTGAAAGGAGTTTTTCTTCTCAGACCTCCTGTAAGAAATCCTCCTTCTCCTTGGGACCTAAATTTAGTTCTTGCTTCTTTGATTCTTTCCCCTTCGAACCTGCAGCTTCATGGTCCTTAAAGTTATTATCATGGAAAACTCTCTTTCTGGTGGCTATCACATCAGCTAGAAGAATTTCAGAACTTCAAGCACTCAGTTGTCGTTCTCCTTACCTTGTGTTCCATAAGGACAGAGTTTCCTTACGAACTAACCCGTCCTTTTGCCTAAGGTGGTTTCAGCATCAAATCTAAACCAATGCATTGACCTCCTGTCTTTTTCCGGAGTATTCAAATAGGTCTGAACAAAAATTACACTGTCTGGATGTTCATCGTCAATTAAGGTATTACTTGGACAGGACGAAACAATTCAGAAAATCTGATCAGCTGTTTGTCTCCTATGCGGAAAGCAGAAAGGGACTTCAGTTTCAAAGGTATCTTTATCCAGATGGCTAACATCTCTGATTACCCTTGTTTATGAGATTAGACACCAAAACTGCCTAATAAGCCTAAAGCCCATTCCACCAGAGCTTTGGCTACTTCTCTAGCCTTCCAAGACAGACTGCCTATTGACACCATTTGTGCAGCGGCTACTTGGGCTACTCCTCACACTTTTGTTTCCCATTATAAGTTGGATTTAGCTTCTAGGCATAGAGCTAATTTTGGTTCCACTGTTCTCAGGAGTCTGTTCCGTTAGGCCACCGGGACAAGGTGCTAGGGACGGTCCCATCCAGCAAGAATGAAGGCGAGATAGACAACTTAACATATAGAAGTTATGTTCTTACCATAACGTTCCATGTTAGTTGTCTTCTTCTCGCCTTCTTCTTCGGCCCCACCCTCCTTCCCCTGGCCTGGACAGACCTAGAGGAGTTGTGATCGTGACCTCTCTTTCTACCACCTCTTTCTTAGCTATATGCTATTATGCATATTTCTTGTTTCAGGATGTAGGTCACCCTTCTTCTTCCTGTTGTTAGAGGTGGATTCTGTTTTTACAGTTATACTGTTTCTGTTATAAGCTGGGGTTAGCTTACAAACGAGATCTGAGGTAACTATCGCCTAGCATTGTGGGATATAAGGGGAGCCTCGAGCCGGTGGAACCAACTCTCGAGCTTTAGAGTGGCCGAGTCGGAGCCGAGGTCGGCTCCGAACCCATCCAGCAAGAAGAAGGCGAGAAGAAGACAACTAACATGGAACGTTATGGTAAGAACATAACTTCTATTTTATGCCTAAAGTGGTCAATGAGAGATCCCTCAATCAAGCCATCAGTCACCCTACTTTTTCCCCTAATCCTCAGAATAAGTGGTGGTAGGGGGGAAGATACTCCATTTCCTGGATGAACATGGGCAGCTTACATTTTACTTGGACAAAACCAAGTCCTTCCGTAAGACTGACCAGTTGTTTGTTTCCTTTCAAGAAGCCACACAGGGCAACCCAGTTTCTAAGCAAACTGTTGCAAACTGGATTTCTAATTCCATTCCCTTTTGTTATTCCCACCATGGCAAAGCTTTATCTTCAGCAGTGAAAGAACACTCTACTATAGCAGTGTCTTCTTTAGGAGCCTTTTAGAAAGAGGCCAGTTCAAGAGCCATTTAAGAAAGCATCAACATGGTCATCTGTACATACCTTTACCAAACATTACAGCATAGATACTCCCTCTAGATGTTGAGCCTCCTTGGCCAGGTCACTTCTCCCTGGATTGATTGACAGCTTTCCTGTGTCTCATCCAAACAAATTCAAAACTCACTAAGCTATAGTAATAACCTAGCAGTCTGGAACACTGCAGTGGTGATCTAAGGAAGGACATACTACAGTTGAGTAAGGACTTGCTGTGAAAGTAGATGTTCTACTGATCACTGTTGCAGTATTCCTTCCCACTCTGCCATACTCCATTTCTGTCTTTAATTACTCTCATAGACTGGGGGGGGGGGGCCCTTTCCCACTTTTCCCCCTCTTATCTGACCTTATTCCTTTTTGATTGCCTCAGGTGTCTCCAGGCTCCCAGGCTTTTTGATAGTCTGAGGTTTTATGCTGATATACCCATAGTCTGAGGTTTATGCTGATATACCCACTTATGTACCCTTACACCTATGGGCTTAGGTCATATGCCTGACGTATGGCTTTATGGAAGGTTTTGGCTTTGGTACTCTGACTGGAGGTCTAGGTTATTTTGCGAGATAAGTCAACAGTCTGGAATATTGCAGCAGTGATCAGTAAGACATCTGGTGTTATGGTCATTTCTTAACAAAACTGCAATTTTTTTCTTGTGACGGTGAAGCCTGAGTGATCAATACAGCACCATCCTTTGGTGAAACCAGCATTACCCACACCTTTCAATGAATTCTTGCTATTATGCATAATGTGTATTATGTGTGATTTTCTATATTTGCAGTGTATATTTGCACAATTTAATAAAATATTCATACTTTATTTTCAGTAATTTATGTTATTTGAAACAACTTTGTATAATACTTGTAGATTTTAACATGTTAATCAGTGCAGTATATTAGTATAGAATTTACTACCTCTTCTGCTTGCCTTTTTTTTTTACTCCTTTTCTTTACTTTTTGTGTTGCCTTGTATGCATACACAAGCAAACAGTGTTGCTTCAATCATGACAATGGTTCCACAGGGCCAGTCACATTAAAACAAACTAGTATGCAAGCCAACAAGCATCAAGGCAGACTTCTTGTAAAGGAATAAAACTTCAAAATAATTCCCCACTGATAAGAACATTTCACACTTAATATTAATAAGGAGGTTTGTTTTACATTGTGAAAGTGATAGCAAATTGCTGGCATTTTTCTTTCTGATGAACGTTATTCCACTTTTTTCTCAGCAACATACAGTGTTATAAAATTCCTTTCTTGCAGTCATTTTACATTTCTCTGTGTTGCCTCCTCTTAGTTATAAAGTGCAAAATAAAATGTTTTGGCTGTATTCTGTTAAATAATTTTTCCATTTAATTTGTGTTAATTATACTGTGCAGAGGATAGCATCTGTATGTTTTATAAGTTCTCTCTTTTGTACAGCATAGCTTTCTCTTCAACACTATGTGCTGCATGTTATCTTCTTACAGACATTTAAAAGTGCTGTGTGTTACATTCCCATGATTACGAACTACAATGCAAAATGTTTATTTTCTACTGGATAAAATTAGTTTCACATCCCTATCGGTGTTAATTCTAATGAGCACAGAATAACATGTGTGGGCTGCAGTAATTCTGTTGCATTAAGCACAGCTTAACATCTGGAGTTTGTATCAGTTCAGCCATGTACATATCATCTTTCCTAAGCTCTGTTACTTTAACCATGTGCAGCACTACCCAACAACATGGAAGTGATTGTATAACAAATAGGGTCCTGTTCCTGCACTGTTTGTTACTTTCCCACTCAGCATTGCACCAAATGCAAACCATAGTAGGTTGACTTAGGCAAAATCAACTTTCCATCCAAATATGTATTAATTCCACTGTACACAAAATAACGTGTAGGCTGCATTAATTCCAATTCTCATGGCAAAACTTAACATTTAAAGTTGTATTAATGAATTATTAGTTCAGCCATGTACAAAAATTATAGAAAATAAAATCAAATATTCCTCTTGCTTCCATTTATATATAATTTCTCATTTTGATATGAAACAGAAAAACATTTAGCAAGCTGGGAAGACCATATTGTTGGATATTGCTTTCCCTTTACATAATGTACTTAATGACATTTGCAGTACAATAATGTAAACGTCTTCTTTTGCTCAGGCTTGGCTTCTCATTATCTGGTATTGTAGAATAGCTCTTGTCAGATGATAAAGGCCATGCAGCTTTGTGTTACTCCTTCATTTAACAGTGTACCAAATTATATTTGTGTACATATAAAATAAAGTGCAATATTCCTTTTGCTTATATTTTGCTATAACTTCTCATTGTTTGGTATCACAGAATATTGTTTTTAAACTAGCAGAAACCTGTTGTATTTATCATTAAACAGTAAAAATAAAATACTGTTGTTGGCTTATTTGGATTTAACGGCTTGGTATTGAATATCACTGAACTGTACTTTCCCAGTTCTGAAGACCAAGATAATGTATGTTGCTTTAATTCTCTCTGCACTTTTGTAACTGAAAAAAGATGGTGAAAGTACAGCAGAGGGGAGAGAGAGAAATTGTCTTTAAACATCCTATCATATTAAAACAGTGTATGTTACCTTGTTCTTTGACACACTTTTCTGCCTTTAGAAAGCTGTTAATGTATTGTTTCGCTATTACTACAGAGGCTTCTGGGATATGGCTCAGCACGTTAGTATTCCTTATGTCTCTTAGATCTGTGAATTCCAATATTCTGTATTCCTTGAGCTGTGAAACTTTCTGGGTTCAGGTCCATAAAGCTGTTGAAATGAAGAAAAAAATCATAACTTGTGAACGATCATACCAGTGTACACAATGAAAAGTACAGAAAATATACATTCTAAAAGTGTACAACACAGAGCAAAACTACCTATGGATCCATATGACAGGTTAGAGCAATGTCCATATCTGCTCTGCTTTGCTTTTTTTTTTCTTCAGTAAGTCACTTGTGAGTGACACCTAGGTTATCACTTGCAAATGAGGGACACAAACAACTGGCAAGTATATTGAGCTAGTCTCTTCCCATATCATGTTGGATATTTTGGTTTTCTTTATCTTTTGCGTCATCATCATTATCCCCATAACATGTTATCTGTGTACTTACAGTCCCAAATATGACATACCAGTACATCCAGTATTCCTGTCTACTGACAGGAAGCCAGAAGGACAAGATTTTTTGGTTGTATAGTTTGCTTTTCCTTTGCATATTCACTGGATTGTTTTTTTTTTTTTTTTTTTTTTTTACACATTGGGGAACCATAGAGCCTTTGTGCATAATTCTATCAGTCCTGGGTTCTGTTGCTTATATTTCACTTTTACTTCTCACTCCAGACATCACAGGCTAGGACTTGTCAAGGGATCATTATCATGTTTCTTTATATTGCTTCATCATTAAAAGTACACCAACACCATTTGTCAAACATGATTCAGTTGAATAACATACAGAAGAGTTATGGTGTAGTTCAGAATTTCTTGGCGCAAAATACCTTCTGTGGAATAGGGAAAGAAACTCTTAATTTTCTGCTTTGTGTTTGCTGTTATTGTTTAAAGTACTTGGTTTCTCATTTAATATTTTAACGGATGGAAAGGTTAGAATTATTGGGAATATTATATTTGGATGCACAGTAAATCAAGGTCTAGGTAAATGAGATGGTGCATTATTTATTGCCATATGTCTAATTAACAAGTAGACATAGTTGGGTGTGCCTCTTTGTTTTTTTCTTTCATACTGTGTGTCTGCAGCTGTTTAATTTCTGCTTCTGAAGTTTCCTTGATGTTTTCATATGTTTCTGTATTATGGGTGATTCCACACCAAGCCCATGTAGAAAAATGGGAAAAAGGAGTTGTGGATGGATGGATTGCTAGGTGGATGGATGGCTCTGCTTTCTGAGGTAATGTATTTTTTACCTTTGGGAGGCTAGATAATCATATTCTAGTTTTACCATTTTGTTGTCTACCAGTCAGTTAATGTTGCCATCCTGGTGCATTAAGAAATTGGAGGAATGTACCTCATGTCAGCTGTTCACTGACACATTGCTGTTGTCCCACTATGACAATAAGATGGCATTTCATATATGGAGTAACAAGCTGAATTTGTTGTATGAAGTGACTGGTGATTTATTTTTTTTTTCTTTCTTTCTTCTTAGTGTTTTATGGGAACCAATGAGCGATGGTAAAAAGATTGTTTCCCTTGCAGATAATAATTTGCTGCTATGGGATTTACAAGAAAGCTCAACCAAGGCAGAGGTAAGATTCAACTTAGTTTTCATTTTTGCATTTTTCCCCGAAAAACTGCCTGTATCAAATTAACAATAATTTTACTGTTTACAGTTAGCATTATCAAGCTGGAATTTTTGAATTAGAAATAGTGAAAACTTCTTAAAGCAACATTTTCGTGATTTGATAAATGCATTACCAGTTTTCTGTATTTGTTGTCAGCCCAGTTAATATGTTTTTTTGTTAATTCATACACTCTTCTACAGTGATTTGTATCATTAGGGCATGTGGCATGGCAAAAAGATAAGGCCATACTTAGTGTTTCTATCATTCCGCAGGGTGTACCTTTCAGTGCATTATTATGAGTAGGAAATGAATTTGTGTATTTTATTTTTTTAGAAAGTGGTAACTGCATTACAGCAAAGTCCATATTGTGTTCTTTTTCTTTCATGCTCGCCAAAGTAGTCCCTCTACATACCATCATCAACTTATCATTTTAATTCCAGCTTAGGGTTGCATAAAGTACATATTGATTTTCACATACAGTTAACTAGCCCTTAAATGTATAATGGCATTCACAGAGAGCTTGCATAGTATTTAGAGCTATCCCAGTTCATAGTTCCCTCACTGCGCAGTCATTCAGCTGTGCACAACAAGTTTGGTGCTAATTGTAAGTGAGCTGGTCATGTGGGGCCTGTGTTAATGAGGTCCATTAAGACTGTGGTGGAATGCCGTGGAGGCTAAATTGCAAGGTATGATAATTCATATATGACAGCACTAGACAAATTCCTTTTAAACAGAGCACAAAATGAGACAGTGTGCATGCAGCAGTTAGCTTCGTATCACGATGCATTTCATTAGGGAGAGTCTGTATGAGATGAAGCTGCTTAGCATGCACTTTGGGTACCCACTCACGCAGCTCACCTTTACTTTACTCAGACCACCAATCCAGATAATTAGTGCAGTTCAGCATTGTTTTGTGTGTGTGTGTGTGTGTGTGTGTGTGTGTGTGTGTGTGTGTGTGTGTGTGTGTGTGTGTGTGTGTATTAGTACAGGGGCAGTACATTGTTGGGTTATGTGAGTGTATCTGCTTGAATGATTATTTTGGGCTTGTGATGTGTGTGTGTGTGTGTGTGTGTGTGTGTGTGTGTGTGTGTGTGTGTGTGTGTGTGTGTGTGTGTGTGTGTGTGTGTGTGTATGTATGTATGCATAGAGGCATAGCTAGGCCATTTCAAAGCCTGGCCAAGACCCTCACCCCCCCCTTGCTGCCTACGGAGAAAAAAAGAAAAAAAATTAAACTGGGGTGAGAAAA